>NC_051220.1:36682718-36895218 GCF_015220715.1 Pygocentrus nattereri | reverse complement strand
TCTCAGATAAAATCGGGACACCCTACCCCTAGACCTGAACATGCAAAAAGGATATATATGGGTGGGGCTAAACTGCTGTAGGCTGAATTGAAGGATATATGTAAATGTGGTAAATGTGACATCACAAAAACAGCATATTGAAAACACGCTTATTTCTGTTTAGTTTCCATATATGGACTACATGGACTGGAAAAAAACACAGTCACATAATACCTCAAACTTTCAAACCAGTGAGGACGATTTTCCGTGATATGATCCCTTTAAAGGTTGTTTCTTGGAAATTAATTTGAAAAGCAGCAAGAGTCTGCTCTTCGGGACTTCAGCAAACAGGCGAAAGCAGCTTTTTTGCCTCCCAGCTGAGGCCTGTATGTAAATGACTCTCCTGTGTTCATGTATTGTTTTGATTGATATGTCTGAAGTGGTGAAGATCTAATCAGTCAGACAAAATACAGGTACCTATATTACGACCACAACACAGCCCCACACAGCACATCCGCCACTGATCCTCTAAAGTAAGAACAAATGGGTGCTGTAATTCTCCACCGGCCCTTAAAATTAACTCAGTAACAAAGGAATAGAGCACAGATTCCTGTAACTCTGAGCACAATCAGCCTGATAACGAAAGCAAACTGACCTGAACATCGGAGGCAAAAACTATAATCAGCAAAGAGATTAAATGTAAACAAATATAAAAGAACTGGCATTGTGATGATCTTTTTTGCTCAATTCAGCAGCGTATTTTTAGTTATTTTGCATAAAATTCCATTTATTACCCACCACAATTAAAAACAAAGAAACTAGCTTAACTCTTATTTACCTGGAAAATAATTGCAGGATGTAAAATGTTGATTTTTTATGAGAGATACATTCTTCAGTCTAATTTTGACCAAAATCAATGTATTACCAAGTAATAATGATTTGGCTAAGAATAAAGCTAACCACTGATTAAACATTTCATTGGTGTAACTCTTAATTAGCTAGAAAATAGAAAATAATTATGTGAATTTCCCATATTTTATGCTTTTATTTTTTTTCCTTTTTTTGTAAAAGGACTATGGATGAAGCTGAAGTGTGATTTAACCTGTCATTAGATTTGTCCATCTTTGTATTGGCTACACTGCAGTTTTGGTGTAATTGTGTGCAAAATCATAATTTATAACCTAGCTAGCACAGAAGAAACTAAGACACGGCTAAGAACAGATTTTTGTTTAATTTTCCTAAAAAAAAAACAATTTATGACTCACAACAGTAAACAAAGGTGGAGACAAACATCAAAGCTAAAGCTTGACTGGACATATCATTAGTTTAACCCAAAATCACCTGGTGCTGGCTGTGAATTGCCCATGTGTTATATGGCTTACACCCAAATGGTCAAGTTTTGCCAATTTTTGCTCAAAAATCAGTGCAGAACAGGAAATACATTTTTAAATGCTTTTAAAACTGACGTGTTAATTAAAAACACACTTTGTGTTTTTACTATTCCAAGCCACAAGGGCAGAAAATCTCTGAGTATAAATGCTGTGGCTATGTCAAATAAGACAATATACCAGTTCTATTAAAAGTAACACAAAACTGCTGTCCTTAACTTTACACATAGATGTGTCGCAGGCTGATTTTACCATTTTTTAAGATGCAAACAAGGTCAGTCAGCGTGGTTTGATTTGAAATGCTTCAGGCCAGAGAAACTCTAGAATTGATCATGGTCAGAATTGGTCACAGTGGTGGTTTTAGGAACCAGATGTCTGAAGAATCTCTAAAAGCTCATCATTGAAGTACACATGGGACATTGTTTGACAGTTTTTTTAAAAAAGCTAATAATCTAAAATGCATTTTTAAAATACATTCAGGTTAGAGAGGTACATATACAGCATTGTAAGATCAAACTGTCCTCAAAGTAAACATATTTTTTAGATTTACTACCATATTAGCAGTGTCAACATTACATAAGATGTTGATTCACAAGTCAGTCTGGATAGTATCTGTTTATATTGCTTAGACTGCTCACATCTCAGTGATTAAATTATGCAGAAATGTTGAAAGATTGGTGGAATTCCAAATACTATGCATGTTTTGGGAGTTTCCAGTGAAATAGTTTACCTGAAAAAGCACAAAAACACTATTAGCTATCCTGGTTCAGTAACTGAATGGCTCCTGGGAGCATATAAAGAAGGGCAGACGAAAGTGTGCCATGAGCTTCAGCTGAGAATGAAGGCGCTGCATGGCTGCATGAAGGGGTTAACAGGGTGACACAGATGAGCCTGACGCTCTGTGATGGCTGAGGGGGGATTCTAGCCCACCCTGCTGCTGCTGCCTTAACTCCACTTCTCCACTACCACTGGATTAGCCCTTCCCAGCCCACAACACACACACATTCGCACGCACAGAGACTCCCTCACACACACACACACACACATACACACACAGCAGTTTCTCTGTTGCTACAGCAACAGCTTACTTTCCATGTCAACTGCAAAGCTGTTGCCATGGAGACGCATACACAAAAAAAAATTCTTTGCGCCACAGCCGCAGACCAGATGGCAGTGAACTGTGAGAGTCACATGGAGCGGCTTTACTGTTCTGACTGGCGAGCAGACACATAGTCATACTCACACACACACACACATATAGGCACACGCATTTACTGGGCTGTGAAGATAGCGGCTAAATGCTCAATGAACATCTAATGAGTCCTAATTAATGCGCTTTGTCTGCTTTAAGAGCCTCATCATAAAAAAATCTGATCAATCAGCATTCAGTGGGCTTAGAATTATACAATAATAACAGAGGAAAAAGACAGAACTACGGTCCTCAACCAGTAATGCTCTACTTAGCAGCGAAGAGCAGCGGAACCCCTTTTTGGAGCTACAAAGAATTCATTTTTGAAAGGTTCTGTAAAGAACCTTATCCAGTAGGTTTTCCATCATAGAGATGAACCATTTAACCATTCAAAGAACTGTTTATGCATTCAAATGGTTGTTTGACTGTTCACAGTTATGTGCATATATAGCAACTGTGTTTACTAAAGAATGTTTGAAGAACCCTTTTTTAAAGGCTGCAACCAAACAGGTTCCTCCTGCCCATCACTGCCGATCACTAGTGCTGGGTGGTGCTGATAAAGTTCAATATTGCAATATTTTGCAGTGCGGTCTAAAAATCACATTAACCATATTAAAACGTTTCAATTAATCCTGGAAATAAACAACAGAACGAGTTCAAAAAAAAAGAAAACAAAGAAAAGACAAAATAAATGAAGAAAAAATGTTCACAGTTTTGCACTATTTCACTGATCGCAAAAGGGTAATGGACCACTGTTGGCCCACTTCTGGCAGACCTGGTGGTCCACTGGCATTTTTCTCAGCGTTTTCTGGGTAGCCCACCAGTGTTGAAGTTGAGTAATATGCAAAATTCCACAGATCATCGCTCACTTTCCACTCACAGTCCAATCTATTTATTTTTCCTTCCTTCCTTTTTTTAGTTATTACTCTCTAAATTAGTTTTGTAAATATGTTTTATTCTAGCACAGTGTCAGCAATAATATGTTCTATAAAATCATTTTACATTTGACCTAATGATTTTTTTTTTTTCTCAGTTGCTTGTAATATTTGTCAAAGTTAATTTTCCAAAATAAAAGTCTCTGTGCATTTAAAACTTATTTTAGGAAATTAAAAACTAGTTAGAGCTTGTATGCAGGACAGTAATCTGGATGGTCCGAGGGTGGACCAGCAGTGGCAAACAGTCAGTGTGGTGCTGACCTTATCAAACCAGTGGACCAATAAATGATTGGGTTCTGGGTCACTATTCAAATTTAAGCAAATTTGTGTCACTGCCAATGTTAAAACAGATTTCTTTGTCAGATTTTTTTGGGTCTTATTTGTCTTGATTGTCTTATTTCTTCTATTGTAGCTCATGTTCAGAGGACTCACAGCTGGATTGGATTTACTTATCAGAGGCTTTTGTTACTGGTAGTGACCAGAGTCCGTGTCAGCTTGACTGCACTCTGTCTTTAAAGCAAAAGAGGGAAAAACACTAAGATAGCCTGAAATTCATGTAAATATTTAAAGATTCTACTTCTCAGTCAGATTGGTGCTACATATGCTACATGTTACACAAATGTGCTGATGGAAAAACCAAAAATGAGGCTAACCAAAACCAAAAATCTAGCCCTTGTGTTTAACCAAGACACTGTAAAGGCTCATATGTACTCTGTTTTGCAAAAAAGAATGTCTGTTTCAAACGATGTAAACATCACTGCAAACAGATGTCCATGTGTTCTTTTACGTTGGCAACGGATGTTAAGCAGCACATCCACTAGAGGGCAGTCCGGAGTAAAAACTTTCTGACAATAACAAAACCTAGCGATGGTGGAAGTCGTAATCAGCAACCAGAGCCGGTTTATGAGGAGCCTGGCCGCTTCCTATTTCCCCCAGTATATAAAACTCATGACTGCAAAACGCCAGAGGGTGCCTGCAAGCCTGCCCTCAATGAATGAGAGTAAATGGAGCTAAACAACTAAAAATGAAAAGTTTAAATAGTTTCTAATCACTTGCTCAGAATGTTCCTTTAATTTTAGAAACTAGAAGGATGTACTTCACTAAAAAAGCAAAGAAAACTCACCTGTATGTTTCTTTTTATCTACAGCAAGCAGGTTTTGGGCAGCAGGACGCTAACATCACTGCTACTGAGTGCTAATTGGTTGGGGGAGCAGAGCAGTTCATTGGCTGTTCGCGCTTACCAACATCGTGGAAGTAAAAGAGGTGGCATTTAAACTCCTATAACTCGAGTTCAAAAGTGTTTAAAAATACAACAGCAGCATTAAAATGTTTTCAAGAAAATAATGTCTTTTACATTTAAAATAAACTATGATATTTTGGACTTGCTCGGGAGCGCCCTCTAGTGTTTGAGAAACCTAGAAGACTGCAGTGGTCCGTGAGGCCATTAAATACTTTATGAGGTGGATGTAGAATTATTTCGCTATTGTTCCCAATGGGAGAAACAGGCATCATGTCTTGCTACACTGTCCCTGTAGCTTCTGGTGGTACTGCTCTGTATCCATAAGCTCTCAGAAAACATGCACAAATACGGACGAAATTAACGGACAGAAGGTTCCATCTGTATCAGTGTCTGTATTTAACGTTGAGCATGAGCCTTTAAACTACAGTCGTGACTGAGAGAAGGCCAAGACTTCATTTGCTGTCTCAAGATTCAAGCACTACAAAATGAACACAGCAGGCATTACAGAAAGATTTTGCTTTACATTAATATGGGTACACATGATGTCATCACCGTCTAAATATGTGAGTGTACAGGAGAGGGCAAAAATGCCCTCAACGTTTAATGTAAGCGAATGCAAAGAGATTTCTATTAGTCCATTCATCACGAAATTACAATGTAAAGGGAAGCTGATGTGCTCAATTGACATGGGCTGAGGTGCTATTATCAGAAGAGGCATTCTGCTACAAGCACAGCATGTGGTTGAAGAGTGGTGGATAAAGAGATAGGATGAGGCTCTGGGAGTCCAAAGCAGCAGTGCTATTTCTGCACCTCCCACACTGGCCCCTAAATGATTTATGGGCTGAGGCTGAGCTCCGAAAAAGCATCCTTACCTGACTCCTGTCCTTGTCCACTTTCTTAAAACACTTATTGAGGGAGAGGTTGTGCCTGACTGAGTTTTTCCAGCCCGTCGGGGCGTTGGCGAAATATGGGAAGTGTTCCAGGATCCAGTTGTATATATCCTTAACGGGAAGCCTCTTGGAGGGCGCGTCTTCTATGGCCATGAAGATGAGGCAGCTGAAAGAGTAAGGAGGCTTGCAGTTGGGGTTTTGCTTGGCGTCGTACGGGACGTCTGATGGGGCAGGAGAGGGCGGGGTGTCGTCATAGAGCTCCTGAACGGGGCTCACGCTCCGCAGCACAGGGTCGCCAAAGCTGTTGAGCAGGTTCTTGCTCTCATGGAGCCAGTTGAGGTTGGTCAGCTCCTCGTCCTCCATGCTGGCTTTCTCCAGCTTGATGGCCGGCAGCGGCAGGGCCAGCTCCATCTCCTCCACCTCCCGCAGCACCCGCGTGATGGAACCCGCCTGGTACAGCTGGCTCAGGCCACTCGTAACACTGACCCCAGAAGCTTCCGGCTTCTTACTGGGAGGCATGACCGGACCCATTTAGACCAAGGCTCCTGCAGAAAAAAAGGAAAGACAGGAAATGTTAAAAGATTTGAATTAGAAAGAAGTGTTCTATCTGTAATAATAATAATAATAATAATAATAATAATAATGATATTAATGATAGTAATAATAATAATGGGCCTTGTTCCCCAACCATTGTTAAGAAGAAATTTCTTCTTAGAACCCATTGATGCATTTTTTTTTCATGAAAATTCTGACAGGTAAGAACAGAAACTACACACTCAAGAGCACAAAGGCGTGAACAGTTCTATGGTTTAAGAACACGTTAAGCATCTGACGTCAACTCCTACTTAGGACCTGTAACATGGAGCGAGGAGGCGGACGCATGTGTTGAGATAAGTGAGTTTTATTTTGGGCAAATCCATGGTCGAAACGGTCCAGGTTCAAATAGCCAACAAGGAGAGAATGCGGGTCAGACATGACAAAGAACATAAGCAAAACAAACACCAAACACTTCAATAGTTAATGAAACATAAAACACAATTAGCACATACAGACAGCACATCAAACAAGCATACAAACAAAGACCAACACAGACCAGGGCAAACACAGGAATCAGGGGCAATCAGTGGCAGAGTCACAAAACAAGGGGGCAGGACGGTGAAAATCAAAACAAAAAAACACGCGGACGACCGGGAAGTAAATAAGGCACATGGGGGAGTGGGAGGAACCAATTGTGACAGGACCTTTCTCAAGAACAATTTTTAGAGAACACTTAGAAAGACATTGGTGAATGAGGCCCAATGTGAACTGGAACTCAGAGTGCATTTCTTCCATGATGATGTATTTCTGGGTGAAACGGGATACTCGGGCGGGAAATAATCTTAGGTGGGACATAATTTTACTTCTCAGGATTTAATTGGGGAAAGAAAAGCAGGCCTTTCACTCTTACAGTAAAATAGGAAAAGAAAAAAATATATGTATACAAATACACAGATTTGGTCAAAAAATGAAGTACTACAATATCTACAATATCTTGATTGCACATTTTCGGTAGTTTCTGAAACACTATGTTGATTGTGCTGGTTAGCAGGCTAGCCTTTTAGCAGCTTTTTCTACATGGGTTTTCCTACATGTATGAGAGAAAAGAACTTCAGGAAGAAAATTCAGGTTATTGTTAAAATAACCCCATGTATGAGTGTAAGGTGTGAGCAAGAGACTGTGTGTGTGTGTGTGTGTGTGTGTGTGTGTGTGTGTGTGTGTGTGTGTGTGTGTGTGTGTGTGTGTGTGTATTCCTCCATCATCAGCTGAACCATCTCATGGCCTCACAGCATGTCAGAGAACTTTAGAAAACAGTGCAAACGCTGCCTCTCTCACTCGAGTTACCATGAACAGGATTTCCAGCATAAACAAGCTGAAATAACTCATAAGTGATTACTTTACAATAATTGAAACTGAAAGCAGGCGAGTAAAGTGAGGAGAATAAGACAGAAGCAGAGGTGATGACTGATGATTGGTCAGGGCAACAGGAAAGGAGAGAAAACATAAGATATTATTGGATACCATAATTTAAAGCACTTCAATCAAAGATTGTGGCTAATATGACAGTGGATTGTGCCTAATATGACCAAGGACATAAACCAAAAAGGTAATGGACAAGATCCATTCTGATTTCAGGCTGACTTTAAGTACTTTAGGTTAAGTATCTTAACCTAAGTAAAAACATAAATAGAACACTATACTTTTGCTTCAGCAAATTAGCTTTACTTTCATTCAACAACAGGATTTCTACTTTGTTTACCAAGACCCGATCCTATTTCATCCCTCACCCCTACCACTTGGCCCTTAGTCCTCCGTTTTGTGTGTTCACATCTAGGGGTAGGGTGTCCTGATTTCTTTTTTTTAGGATAGAGGTGTAGGGTGAAGTGTTAGGGCTACATAACCTTCCAAACAGAGTGTTATGAGAAAAAAAAAGAAAAACTGGCAAGTGACCAAAGAAAGCCACAAATGTGAGCAACTTCTCCATTAAAAATTACAGCAACCATTGTCATCGTAGTTTAATGTCATTTCAATGTATTATGGTAATTTTCTTCATAACAAGCATTAAAAAAAAAAAAACACTAACAGTACGTGTATGTCTCGGTAGCTAGCTAACTTTCCCGTTCCACCTTAAACTGACGCCTGAAGTGCCAGAATGTAACTACTGCTCCATTGAAGGTGGAACAGGAAAATTTGAACAATAAGTTGGCGAAGAGCCAATTCAGCTTCTTAACACTGAAGAATTAGGGGTGGGTGATAATAAATAATTGACCCCCCTCCCCTCCCCTCCCCTCTTTGAAGGCATATGATTCCCTAAATGTATCTAAAGCCCAGCAGCGAGGAGCTGAACTCTGCTATCACTGCAGACTGGCAGGGTCGCCTGCAGAGCACCGCTATTAGCTGATAATGAAATTTTCTTTTTAATTTCTTGTCCTATTTCATAGAGGAAGACTACCCCCTGTACCTCAGTTCCAAGAGGCAAGGTGACTCAAAAACAAGGGGTGGGGGTAAAAAGAAGAAATAATAAAATCATGTGCCTTAAGACTAATAACTGAATAATAGGCCTAAGAGGTTAAAAGCAATACGGCATAGATTCTGCTAATATGAGAACATGTTCAGAGTCCTAGACTGTTACAAGATCTTCATGCATTTTTAAATAGAATTTAAAAGCTTCTCTTAACAGGAATATAAAATATCTGCTGCACTTTAAAATGACTGCGCAATCTGAAGGCAGGTTGTAATGAGTGGGGCTGATAGAGCTAACACACATACAGGCAAACACAATGCGCAGGTGAAATGTGAAGCAGCCCATTCAGCCCCGTCAAGGAGGTTTATAGATTGAAAATGGAGCCATTGAGAAGCACTGAGATTCCTCTGCACTCACATTACACTGAGGCTGCATGAATAGGAGCTAACGTGCTTCAAAGCAACCGAACAGAGCTCCAGAAACACACCACACCACGCCACACCACGCCAGCACAACCATTCCATTCTCTTAGCTCAGGAACGTCTAACATGCCAGCATGTCCAAGAAGTAAATTCTATCACACAACACAGCTCTGGCTGGCTGAAGATGCATATCTCAAGTGTGAAGCACTGCCAACAAAACACAGCCAGTTTATTCAGTATAACAGTGTTGGGGAAGAAATGTTGTATCGTATTACAGTAATACAATGACTTTTTTCTGTAGTGAAGTACTGTAATGCATGATGGTTTAAATTCTTGTAATCACATTACAGTTACTGACTTAATTAATTATTATATTCTGTGACAGAATTAAAACTCAAATCTCACTTAAACAGGCCAGACTGGATTTTTCTGTTCTGAAACAACTCTTCAACCTTCACATTTCATTCTTAAAGACTGTACATTGAGGCAACTGTTTCTACTAGTTGCTCAGTTTTCATTACACATTTTAAATCAAGCATAACAGGCCATGTCTTGTTCAAATGCAGGAATTATGACAGGCCTTTTAAATGATTGACTATTTCTTTCTAAAAAGATTGTGCTTTCCCTTAGATTTTGGGTTTGTCTCTTAAGTTTAGAGAGTAACTTAGAAGTCAAGTAATGAATAGTTAAATTACTTTACCCAGAAAGTATTAAGTAAAGTAATCCCATTATTAGTTACGTAAATATGAGTCTGTAATGGATTACATTTTGTGAGTCATTGTCCCAACACTGACCACCAACAGCTTTCGTTCTATTGTGAACCTTGCACCATTCACCCACATACACATACATTCCACACAAAGAAGAATGAGGTCAAATCTATTATTTAATGGCCAGTACTTTCAGTCACGCCAGTTTTCACACACTGTTTCAATCATACAATCACTTGACATTTCACACTAAAAATGACATAATAAAGTTTCACACAACTGAAACTTTCTAGGATATTTTACTTCATCCTATTTCATGCTATGACTTATTGTGTATTGCAGCGCAAACTGGCTGAAGCTTTTCTTTTGTAGCCTCTCTCTACAGACCCCTAGCGTTCCTTCCACTGGTGGAATTGAAATCCACTCTTTTTCATCAATATAAAGACGTTATAAAATATGACTCTGTGTTGAGCTGCTGACGAGCAATGAGGAGTGAAAATGGATGAGAAGCCCCTTCTATACAAAACAATACACATCTCTCCACAAAGACAGCCGTGCTGAGATACAACGGACAGTACAATTGCAGCTTTCTTCATAACAAATTGTGTACAGTTACAAAGATAAATAGCATTTAAATAAAATAAAAACACTTTTAATAATGCTGACTTGCTTGCTCACCTATGAAGGGGAAATCCAATTGGCTTACAGAGTTAAATTCATTCACATCTCCAACATAACCAAAGAAAAAGAATGCATAGTGCAAAAACTGACTGACCTCCAAAACAGGTGGACATTGCATAGCATGACTAATGACTAATTGCATAAACTAACTAAAAGAGTTCATTTATAAAATGGTTTAATAAAAGTTCGGACCTGCTATCAGGGCCTGGCCATTTAAGAGGTAACATGCCCAGTTTGCATTGAAGTCCACGTAGTTGCTGAATAATAAGACTTGGCATGTGAAAATCCTGGGATTCTAAAAGGTTAAGTTGAAGTCACTAACTGACAAATCCTTCACTGTAGCCGATGTTGATTTTCTATGTTTTTTTTTTTTAGAAGTGTTGTACCTGTTTGGCTCCTGATAAATACTGTACAATTACAGCACAATCAAGTCAGCTCACATATTTACACTGTAAATAGTGACTTATAATCAACAGAAGTGATGCACTCTGCATATTCTAAGGAAAATATTTAAAGGAATAATCTACTTTTAACTGGAGTCCAGAAATCCATGTCCGGCCCCGTGGGTCTCCTTTAGTATCAATAACATCAGTAAGATCTATTTGCCTTTAATGCCCCCTGCCTCAGCGCAGCTAACTCCGCAGGGCAAACGGTAATGGAAATTCAATCAAATACACATTCAGATGGTAAGAATACAACACTAGAAAAACAGGCAGTAGCCTTTTAAATCCTCTCTGACAGTGACAGGGATCAGTTTGAGCAGCCTCTCGACCTCATGCCCTTCTCTCTCGGTTCTCTCTTTCTAAGTCTTTGTCCCTTTTATGCTCTCTCTTCTCCAGTCATGTGTTTTCTGCAGGTTTACAGAAAGTAACAAAGAGTTTACTGGAAATGTCAAGATGTCCAAGTTGCACTTCTGTGCTAAATAATGTGTTAAAAATAGTATTTCTGGAACAATTAGCGTGTGTGAAACCAGGTTCTTTCAAAGATAGTAAATAGGATCTCGATCAAGGCTTCTTAACCTGGGGTCATGGACCCCTGGGGTGGGGGTGGGGGGGTGGGTTGTTCACAGGAGTGGTTCTAGATAAAAGACATATACCTTATACAACAAGAAAAATAACTTGTGTCAGATGAAAAAGACATGTCACTTGAATATGAAAGAACAAAAGAACACAAAAAGTAGCACTAAATTCCACTTTGTGCCAAGGTGAAAAAAAATACATTAATATACACACATAATAAAAAATAATAGTGAAAAAAATACCACAGCCCCGTTTAAATACCTCGTATCTCCAATATGATAACTTTACAGGAGAAGGAGAAACATACTTTACTTTTAATGTAAGTCAATGGCACCAGAATTTTTTCCAGGTCATTTTGTGCTGTTTCATAGAATGTAAAGGGAAACAGGAACTTTCACAGCATGGAAAAATGACAAAAATGTATATATATATATATATATATATATATATATATATATATATATATATATATATATATAAAATACAATATAATTTTACTCCACAACACAAAGGAAACAGCAAGACAGCAGTCATCCCATTAAGTGAGTACATGCATTATTATACTAATCTACTGTAATTTCTGGAATGTGTATACCGGCATGTGTGGGGGGGCTCGCAGAGCTGAATAAAGGTGGCAAGGGAGAGGTTGTGAAACATTTTTAACCCCAAAAAAGAGGCGCACTCTGGCATAGGTGATATTCAATGTCAGACAGAAATCTGAACTGTGCAATCACTTGGCACCATTCAATCCCACAACGCTCAACTCATGCAGTGCTGTAAAATTGCTAAAGACATTCGCTGAGCTGAATTGTAAGAGCTCATGAGAGCTTTCAAATTTTACAGCATTCAGTATGAATTCTTGCACCCTCAGTTGAGTTGAGGGGAAAATGCATTTAGACATCCTACCTAACTCCCACCTAAGACCAGAGCCACAGTGTAGAGTTCGCTGTTTAGGTACACAGAACAGCTTTGGTAGTGTAGTATGAAGACTCATTAAACTACATAGCACTTACACATCTGATAAAGCCTGAAACATCTGTGGGATCACTGCCAATGGTGTATTATGCCGTTTACATCCTTTGTTGTTGCCAAACTTGATGTTTGCTGATGTCAAGGACATGCACGTCTTAGCATGAACAGTTTCTGAATATCTCAAAGAGAAAGCACACTATTATTTTATATTATTCATGGGAAGCATCACTGACATTCCAGTAAGTTTATGGTCTTTTTTCATTTTGGTCATATAATCATGAACCAAGTCCAGCCACACATTTCATTGTAATTTTGAATTTTATTTCAAGAATATTGGCTCTCTCACTGCAACATGTTCTATGTAATATAGCTGCGCTTTGAACTCTATTTGCAATGCAATGTTGCACACAGCATGCTACGCAGCATGTCTGTTGTGTGGGCAAACAAGGGTGTGCAGTGTAGTACATAATTTTGAACCAAGTGACTGATAAAGTATTAAAATTTCACATAGTGTTTTGAGCATCTTCACAAAAACACTCAAAAATAGATGTTCCGCTGTCATGAAAATGATCAACACAAGCACTCTTAAGCAAACTGACTTCCGGCTTCCTGAAACTAGCTGCTCTCAAGAGTTTCCGTTCTTGACTGAACTTCAGTGTCACTCAAGGTGAGAAGCATTTCAAAGGAGGCACGAAATTCATTCAGACTACAAACTCCATTACAGCAGCCCAAAGTGAGACACAAACACTGGAATCATTCATGGAAAATCAATGCACTGCATCTTCCCAATGAGGAGGCCTCATCTAGTTCTGCCTCCAGTGGGGCGCTGCGGCCTCGTGAGTCTCTGCACAGAACATTATATTACAACTGACAGGAAAGTAATTTAATTGCGCTGTTGCCATGACAGCGCAGCGCTCCGTTTGGGCCTAATTTGCTGCCAACTGCCAATTGCATCCCAAGAGACTTGGATCATCATTCTTGACCAAATTTCCTACTTTAAAGAAAAACACCAACAATAATTCTCTAGATTCTCATAAAGGCATGCCTGTAAATACACAAGCATATGTTTAAGCGCCTGTCCTGTTTCTTCTCAGTAAATCATGCATAACTTAAAACCGCAAATTGATTTCATATATGACTAATACATGACTAACTATGCAGCATTAATAGATGCTAACAGATAGGCTTTAAAACACAAGGTTAAGGTGCAGATCTCATAAACCCCAGATTTAAACTTGACTATACACAGAAAAGCATTGAATTTATTTGACTGAAAATTTCCTCATGAATAACATATATATAAATAAAACTATTGTGACATGCAAAAAATCATGCAAAAGCATGATTAAATATAAGGGTGGATAACGCAGATAAAATTTAATACTATGATATCTGAAGACATTTTCATGATACACAATACGCGGTAACACTGTGCTGTAGGGTACTGTTCATAAGGCTTTATGACACTTGCATAAACTTGTCCTGACAACTCACATAACCCTACAATAAAGTGTGTATTCAAATAGGCGTCATCTGTCATGAACAATACTTTAGCTAACTTGTAACCTAGCTACTTGTAGTCTTTATAGCGAATTTTGTCTACTGGAATAAAAATTTATAAACATTTATGTAGGATTATGTCTGTTGTCATGACAAGTTTATGCAAGTGTCATATAGCCTTATGAACAGTACCCTACAGCAAAGTGTTACCCTATACGCATAACAAATTTTAACAAATGCCATGCCATATTTAAAAAAGCTGCAGTAAACATGACAAAACCCTTTTCATACTGTGCTGCCATCCAGGTGAACAGAACTAGGAATGCACATTTTCAATTTTCAGAAAAAGAGCAGAAAACTAAATATTAAACAAACCTACAACAAAAACATCTAAGAATCTACAAATCATTTTAATAGCAATGCAAATTTCCCACATTCTCTTGTGCCAGTCAGAGCTGACACATTCAAACAGTTCAAGCAGCAGGTAAACAATGAAAATATCAGCCACGTGAAACTATTTCACAGTTTCTATGAGGAGCATCACACAAGCATTTTGTAATCACAAATGTCAAGAGGGAGTAGAACAGCTAAGACTGTCTCTAAAACTGGTTTGATAAAACACAATACATTGATGGATACACGGAATACAACAAAACAACAGAAGTAAGCACAATGGCTGTGTTTATGTGCAAAGATTTTAGTCAATCCGATTGAATAAATTCCAATTACAGATTATAGATTAAGACTAAGGTGTTTATTCTCACTCTACTCAACAGTCTGAAAATCTCCATTTACATGCTCGCTACATGTATTGCGATGCAAACATACGAACATACGTGGAGTACCACAAGTGTAGAGGTTACCATGACAACCAGCATCGCGTGAGTCCAGTCAGACTGAGACGAGCAGCAGTGAGTTCCTGAGTTTTCAGTTGGTGTGCTTGAGTTTTTTTGTTTATTTAAATTACTTTGTACTTTTTAAAGAAGGCCAAGAGGAAGACGTCGTGTTCTGAGACACATAAGCTGGATGTCCATCCCACCGTCATTGTTTAGAGTCCAAAGGATAAACTTCGTCTCCTCTGCAGACCAGTTTCTGCTCCGCCAAGCTGAACGGTAAAAACTTTTGAAGGCTACCTACATAAGGACTTCATGACGCATTCATAAGCACTGTATAATGTGTTTATGAAGCACTACTTGAACATTTATTTAAGTGCTTATGTCGGTTCTCGCAACCTGACATAAGATGTTTTATGAAATAAATGATATTGTACTGACATAATAAGAATAAACGAACATATTTACAGCACTAAACATATTTAAAACACTATACATAACTATTTATGTCAGCATTCTTAAGACGACATTGTACTGATATCAGGTTAAATATGCCTGGGAACCACCCCCTCTTCGCTCCATGGCATGGATAAGGTGATTGATGCAATTATGTATAGGGTTTAAATATGTTTAGTGCTGTAAATATGTTCAACGTTTATTCTTATTATGTCAGTACAATGTCATACATAAGCACTTAATAAATGTTCAAGTAGTGCTTCATAAACACATTATTCAGTGCTTATGAATGCGTCATAAAGCCCTTATGTAGGTAGCCTTCAAATAAAGTGTTACCAAACTTTTGCTATGGCGTGACACACATGCACAGAACAGACTGACACTTTCTGATAGGGAATGTAATCAGATACAGGCGTCTACTATTTAACTTATTATTTACAGGATTACCCACCTCGTTCAGTTGGATAGAAAGGACTACTGAGGTGTATTAATTCACATATTCTATTCAAATTGAGTTATTAGTCTGATTATTAATGGATTTTTTTGGCTGCAGGTAAACATGGCTATTAATGGCTTCTGTACAACAAAGAGTATGACTAAAACACAGTAGAATTCATTGGGCTGAATGATCAGCCATTCTCTATTGGTGTATTTCATGGTACATAATCTAGCCTACATGTGGTAAGTAAATATTATTTTAACAATTTTTTTTATTTATTGTGTTTTTTGGGCCTAGTGTGTCAGATTCAGTTCATTTCGGTGCTCTCTGTTTAAGGAAACATGCACTTTCTCAGTGTTCTCTAAGTATCCACAACACGTTCAGAAGAGCAATTGATGGTTATAATGATAAAATAATAAAAAATGACCATATCATTCTCCCCTAACTGAATATATTTTATGTATGTGGAAATAATATGCATGATTAAGTCAAGTAAATTCAATGCATTCAAAGCAAACTCAGTGTTTCCATTGAGTATGTACACAATAAACAGTACTCCACTCCATAACTAGTACATCTATTCACCTGCATAGAAGCACCAAGCAGTGCTGTCTAGCATGAGCCATGCTGCAGAAAAAAAAGGGTGATGAACAAGGAAAGGTATCCTCACACCAGTGCACAAATAGGGCCACTGTGAAAGGACCTTTATATAAACCACTGACACCAAACTTTATTTATGGCTCTTGTGCTTCTTTGGTTAATGCTGCAAAAAAGGAAGAAGAGTGCTCACCATTAGACTGTACATGGCAATGAAAAAGCCCTGGGCTGGCCAGCACGCAGGAGCGCAGTGCGTTTGAGAGTGGATAATTAAGCGTGCCATTCTGTTCTGTAGCCCAAACACCATCTGCCTCACTAAAACATTTGTTTGTGATGAAGTCTGAGGGCTGTGTCAGGGGGCTGATTATCAAGATATTAATTAGTACAGTTTTGGAGTATTGTGGAGTAAATCCATTACGTTTCAGAGAGCTGATGGTGCATTATTGTTAACAGTCTGAAGCATATTTGTGATAAATTAGTGGAGCGGCACCACTAAACAGCGGCCTAATAATTGGACTCCAAATCCGAGAACATTTACATACAATGAATCACGTGGACGTGAGGACTACTCTGGATTTTTATTTTGTAATTAAAGGTTATTGTAGTAATTAGAGCTTCCAGAGGGAAGCAAACGCCCAGCGAGTAAAGTAAGTAACCAAGAAAAATCTCCCACTTGCCGTCCATGTTTACAGAAACAAAGCCAGAGAGCTTTTTAACATGCAAGATATTTAGAGAAAGACGCGCATGTTAAACAAGATGGAAGTACATGCTCTTCACTGCCTGAACTCTCTGTTGCTGTGGCATTTACAGAATCCATCGATTTGCCCTCTTTTTGCCCGAAACTGTTCAGAGTTGTCTGTAAATAACACCGTGCTCTATAGAGCATCCATCATATCCTCATCTAGGCTTTTCACATGCTTAATAACAACATCAGGAGTTACAGAAAACAGAGAGGACTTTTAGCCGATTGAACCCCCACTTGCCCCCCCCCCCCCCCCCCCCCCCCCCCAGTCTCAACATCTGAATAACAACGTGCACGGTTCACTGCCAGAAAAAAGAGAACGTTTTCCACACAAAGGCAAGACGCAGGCTGTCCTTATTATGAGCTAACCAGCTGCCAAACTGCCATTTTACTATTCAGCCAAAATACGAGAGCTGCGTTCTAACAATCTTGGAGCTAAGTGGGAGATGGACGAGTAATGAGCTGTTCGTGTTGGTCTTAAATCATTCTCCGAGCCAGAGCAGCAGTGGAAAAAGGCAGACAAGAAAACTTTACATCCAACAGCACAATATTGCACCAGCATTTTAACAGTTCACTCTTCACAACAAAGACCTTTGGGCCTAAACCCTTAAAGGGCCCATATCCTACATTTGGCTTCTATTTAGGCCTACTGTGGGTTCATATTCCAAGTCACAAATCATTTTTACATGACCATTTTCCAACCTCTCCTTATGCCTTAGACTTAAACAGGCTGTTCTTGTTAATCTGCCTTTAAGACTGATGTATGTGAAAGACTCTTGATTGGCTGCCTTATATTGTGCCTCCTTCAGAAAGCAGAGAGGGCTGAAACACTCCTTATAATTTCAGTATGGGTGGGCGGGGCTAAACAGCAGGTAAAACAGGCAGATATGTCTGAACAAAACCTTGTATCTCCAAAATGGAAACTTTACAGGAGAAGTAAAAACATGATTTACATTTAAGTCAATGGAACCAGGCTTTCTTCCAAGGGGGCCATGGGCCATTTATTTTGGTCCATTCATCATGAAATTTACATACAACATAAAGGGCAACAGGTAATTTTAAACTACACCAAAAACTGAAAAACGGCAAAAATGGACATATGAGGTTTTGTTCTGACAGCAGTGATATATAAACGTGTTTATGACCTCACTAAAGCAATGAATTTTAAAACGGGCTAATATTTTCATGTGAATTTCCATATATGGATTTTACTTTACAATGTTTACGTCCAACAAAGGTTTTTGTCTTCCCTGATTTAAAAGTAAAGTTTCCCAGAAGATTCAGCAATAGTTGTTCAAAGAACCCTCCGTTAAAATGTTCTTTAGGGACCTCGAATTGCATGAAGAACCCTTTAATATTTGGGACTCTCTGGCACCTTTCTGCGCAGCTGAAAATGATTTCAGTAAATTTGCTCAATACATTCCTGTTTTCACTTGATTTATTTTCTTAAGATGCAAACTTTGCTGATTACTTGCTGGAAAATGGGACAAATTGTACAAATATGCAACCATGGCTTTCCCCCCAACTGTACTGAGCTGAACTTGGAATAAACAGAGAGAGGAATGCAGTGACGCAAACTTCAGCGCTGCTCCGAAAGAGCTGATAGCCTGGCATTAATTTGCTTTAGCCCAGTACTGCTATCTGCTTACCATCCAAATCATCTTAATGACACTCTGAGAAGACATTAAGCTAACCTGAAGTCAAAATCTCAGTACCTGCTCTGGGATGGCCTTCAAGAGCCTGGCCGCGGGTCGGTTCTTCCCTTCGCTCTATTAGGAGGGCATCTGTTACGGATTCCACAGCACAGTCTTCAGAAGTAACTGACACCCTTACTAGCAGACAGAGCGTCTTGTTTTGAAGAACAGGAGCACTCCTCAGCCTACGTCAAATTTCCAGCAAGCCTCAACTCATCCAGCCCATGTTTACCTGTGAGAATTCAGGCAGCGGGTGTAGTCAGTGCTAACCCCTCCTTGAATAGGTGTCACATATCATGCCCCAGCAACTCGTCAGTCAAGTGCTGGCCTCATAGAGGATCTGACTTGAAGAAGGCTGACAGTCTTCTATGCACCAGTGCAACTTGTAGCAATCAAAACAACTAGATGTCAGACGTTTACATGGAAAAGCAAACACAGGCACAAGGAGCTGGTGGCTTTTTTTTATTACTCTTTCTGGAGAAAAGTTGAAAGCCTCAGGCCGTTTAGGCGTTCAGGCATCTGGCTTTTGTTGAAAGATGCTGAAGATCAAGAAGAACTTTGTCATTCCAAACAAATACAAGCGTAATGAAATGGTGTTCCTCCAGGGCCTCGGTGCAATACGCAAGACGGGAACAATGTTTACAGGACCATATGGTACAAGTGACCAAGACAGACTGCACGTAGTAGAATGTAGTAAGTACACAACATTGAACTACACTGATTTTTTTTTAATTTAGTGTGGATTGTTACCAAGTTGACACTGGAATTTCTACAGTGCTGGTGAAAGGAACCAGGGGTTGTGATGTTTATAATGCAAATGAAGCCATTTTATTTATTATTTATTTACTTACCATTGAACATAGTCATGTCCTCTGAGTTATGTCATGTTGTCAAAGGTAAAACATCGCTAAAACTGAAGAAATAAGATTTCTTTGGGGGCTGTTTTTGCCTTACAAACATTTTTTTCTCAAAAGTACATGTCACAGGCATCAGAAAACATATCACTGTTGGAACAAAACCCTCAGTTCAAAAACGTTCAATGTAAGTTAATGTTTTATTCCTGTGTTTTGGACTATTTATGCTGGATGGTTAATAGCATAAATGTTCCAAAACACAGATTAATCGTAAATTTAAAAAATACATTTTTCTTAAAAATAAAATCGTGTCTTATAATGTCATTAATGTATCCAGAAAAACATATTTGAGGTCAAAACTTTACCATAAAACTACTGTAAAGCAGTGTCTCAGTCACCAGGCTGCATATCTGTAACCAATTCTTGTAATAACTTCAGGAGCTTTCACAGGGATAAAACTCTTCAGACGTCTGACTCCCGCCACCACCACAGTAAACAAGTCTGACAGTTTCTCTAGAATGGAGCATTTCAATGATTTGGTTTTACAGCTTAACAATTTAATTATGCAGTTTCACAAATTAACCTTTGACTGCACGTCCCATTTCATTATATAAAAAAACATATAAGCCCAACCATTTCCCTGCTTGGTCTCAGTACCAAATAAGAAATCATATTCAGTTTTTACAAAAAAAAAGGAGAGGGAGTAGAGGTCAAAGGTCATGATGGATCTCTACAAAGCTGATCACCTCTTTTATCTCCACAGAGTGACTCCACGTAGCCACTTCATACTCTTCAAAGTCCAAACCGTGTCCAACTCAAAGAGTCGTCAGAACAGCGTTACATCCGCTCCACATTCAAAACAGGTCCAATTACATGAAAAATGATCAAATGACTTTAATCACTATTCACAAAAAAGCAACATGCTGTGTCTACCACTTCATCCCAGTGCACTGAAAATGCAGCCTTTAATCACAGCTAGACTGTCAGTATGCTCTTGCCACATTTGTTCTCTCTCTCTCTCTGTACATGCAGTATTGGTATGCTCAAAGCCAAGCACTGAGTAAGAGTTTCCACAGCCTAACAGGGTTACCGGTACATTGCTGAGTGCTCACAGAGACGATTTACGATCAGTCATTTGATTAATCTACCAAAGTGTATTTAATCAGTGCAGAAACCTTGCCTACATGATGCACACAACAGCAGTCAGGACTGTTTCCCCACAGGATTGCTTTGCTGTCTGTGCATACAACTAAACGGAAGACATGCACAAACACATTTATATCCTCCCTCTCCCTGTCAGGGCTCTCTTGAAAGGTACAGTTTCTAATCTGGTAGACTGGCGCAAGTCAATGGTGAAGGAGTGCTTCAGAGGGCATCGTAATGCTGAGTGATCCGGCAGCGTTAGCTCACGCAGGGTCGGAGCTGAGAGGGTAATGTGATGCATGAAGCCTGGCTCTCTCTGGACTATACACACCCCCGGCCCTCGGCCTCATGACCGGCGCAGAACGAATGAGGTGAGAGGCAACGGCAGCTAAAGTGAACACAGCTGGGATATCAGTGAGGGCTTGGTAGATCAGACCTTTGCTTTTATCTGAGTTTGTTTCTCCACTTTGCTCAGGCACTCCATTCCCAGGCCCAGACCCAGGCTCTTGGGGGCTTTGGAGCTTTAGACCCGGAAAACCACAAGTATTTTAGCCTTCGTCTAAACAAAATGGTACACTTTATTAGGTAGCTGGTTAATGCTTTTATATTGTATATTGTTTATTGATTGCATTGTTCACAAATCAAATGTCAGGGTACAGGGTGTTCTGTATGATGTTATTAAAATTTAAGTTGATAGTTAACTCGCTCCAGCTCCATGGTTGAATTAACCTCACAAATCACTTCTCATGGTACAGATTTGTCTGCAAAAAAACCTCAATTTGAATTCAATTCGATTTGATTCAATTCAATTTAATTAAATTCATATAGCTCTCCTTATAAAGCAGCATCCAGAAATGCAGCTACAACCCCTACACATGGTCACTGTGGAAGACTCTAAAAGGAAAGACTCCCTAAGAGCATGAAAAAGAACCACTAAGAGGAACCAAGACTCATAAAGAGATACTTCCTAAGAGTGTGAGGAACAAGTACAAAGAATGAGGAAGAACCACTGAGTTGAACCTACACTAAAGATTAAGTGACCCTTATTAGTCCTACAACGGGGAAATTTTACCTCATTTTACCTGCATTTAACCCATCCGTGAAGTGAAACACCACTTCCACTCTAGTGAGCACACACACACTAGGGAGCACACTTGCCCGGAGCGGTGGTCAGCCCAATCCACAGTGCCTGGGGAGCATTTGGGGTTTAGGTGTCTTGCTCAAGGACACCTCAGTCATGTGCTGTAGGCTCTGGGGATCGAACCGGCGACCTTCCAGTCAAGCGGCTGGTTCCCGAACCTCCAGCCCATGACTGCCCTCAAAAGAAAAACCTCAAAAGTATGGGGGAAAAAACACTGAATAGAACCAGGACTGAAAAGGAGAAACTCTAAAAACATCAGGAAGAACCACTGAGAGGAGCCAAGACTCAAAAAACTCTCAAAAGCATGAGGAAGAACCACTGAGAGGAACCAAGACTGAAAAGGAGAAAGTCCTTAAGAGCCTGAAAAAGAACCACTGAGAAGAACCAAGTCTAAAAAGGAGAAACTCTAAGAACATGAGGAAGAACCACAGAGGAGAACCTAGACTGAAAAGAAAAGCTCCTTAAGAGCATGGGGCGAAGGAACCACTGAGGAAACAAAAACTCAAAAACTCTACAGCATGGGGAACAACCACTGAAAGGAACCAACATTCAAAAGAACAGTATGAGAAGAAGCCATTGAAAGGAGCCTGAAAAAGAGAATCTCTTAAGAGCATGAAGAAGAACCACTGTGAGGAACTAAGACTCAAAAAGAAAAAAACACCATGCGAGAAAAACCTTGAGAAGAATCTACACTCACAAGGAAAACTCTCAAAGGCATGAGGAAGAACCACTACAAGCAGCCAACACCGAAAAGGAGAAAATCCTTAAGAACATGAGGAAGAACCACTGAGAAGAACCAAAACTCAAGAGGGAACCCTGTCATCTTCTGAGCCACACCAAATAGCGCCCTTAGGATACAAATCGTCAGTGAGAAGATGCTGACATGTATGAACAAAAGCTGGTGGGTTACAGTTTGCGTAACTGGCACCTACCAACTGCCACGCATTATTACTACCATTTGCATTTCTGTGTCAAGTATTAATTTACAACACGACCATGTGGCCACAGAATGACAACAAATTACACTGTACTGCGTAATGGTGTTCCACGCAACAACAAAGGGAAATATTTAAAACCACTTTTTAAATGCTCTCTAATCACCTCTTGTTGACCCGTCACTGCACAAAGCTGTCATGGATTAAGGTGAGGAAGCTGCAAAATGATGTTTTACAGTAAGCACATCATATTGACTGTAACACCTAACAAATGAGCGCTCATTACGGCTGAGATAAAACCCTGATAGTGTCTGTAGCTGCATATATTTTCGCCTTAGATGCCATTAGGCTAGATTACGGCTCTTTTGTGCTGCTTGAGATGCAAGTCCTAATCCCCGCTCCATTCACTGCTGCCGTTGCCTAGGAGGAGAGGAGGTGCAGCCTAGCTGCTGCGGCAACTGTGTCACCACGGTTACCCAGAGGCGCATGGGCGTCCGTTTCCGTGGCAACAGCGGCTGCGGCTGGGTCAGAGTGACGAGCTCTGTTAATTCTTTCACCCATGAACCCCAGGGGACCACCGCCATTCGTCTTCATTTCCACTGGTCTCCGACGTCGTGGTAAGAATATTATTTTTGTACCAAGCTTTGAGTTATTATCCCCATTTTTTCCCCCTCTCTCATTCCCTCTCCACCATCATTTATTGGAAGTGAGCGGTAAAGAGAGGTACAAATTGAAGAAAAGCCTTTAAATAAATGCTGTAATGGCTTTGCATAAAGGCGCGCCGCTGTACGTGCCTGCAGATCCTACAGGCTTTCTAATACAATCATGCAAAATACATCTCCATCCTATCTCGCTTTCCCCTCTCTCGCTGTAGCAGCTAATCATATCCCCAAGGCTGAGTGTCAGGTTAAGAGGTAAGGTCACGTTCTCTATAAAGAACACCTGACCTCACCATGCCATTTCACTCACGTCCTCCTGCTCCAGGCACATGATAAGTGTCCGGTGTAACATGCTGTTCAAGCAAGCTGTGTAGGGCCAGCGGCATTATGGACATTTGGACAATAAAGGCTTTGTAGTTGCCGCTTCTGTATATAAGAAGTGAATTAAAGGAAGTACCTTGTACTGAAGGACATTACTAGGGTCAGAGCATTGTGTATAATGAGCTTTACAAAGCATGCTGCATTTTTTTCACCCTGCTGATCAAAAATGACTGACCTTTACCTCTTCTGTTCCCTGCATTGGCCCTAAGGACACAAATCAAGCGAGACAGTAAATATGTGTACATGCACACTGACGGTTCGATATTAATCTAAGACTAGTTGAATACGCTTATTTATTTATGTACCCATTCAGCCTACAGCAGTTTAGACACTACATTTAGGCATAGCATTTGACATAGAAGCTTCAAACAATACAAGATCTTACTGTTATTGCCAGGGTGTTTGTATGTTTGTACACTTCAAAAAAAAAAAAAAAAAGGTATTAAACGGTCACTGGGGCAGTAACGCTCATGTCACTGGGGTGGTACCCTCAAGGGGTGTCTTCTCAGTACCATCTCAGTACCTTTAGTCAGGGAACATAATGGTACCATAATCCTTTGTATTGACTCCACACACCCCGTCTGGTCTCCACGTTTTTTATTTTATTGTTCTGTTTTAAAACATTAGGTTATGGAAAAAGCCATAAATATATACTTTCCACTGGGAGAAAACTTATTTAAGGTTCACAACTGGACCTTAAAACCACTGTTGTACTTCTGAAGGAATCTGAAGGAACATTAACATTGTTTGTACATTGACGACCCAAAAACGTACCTGCACAGAACCTTTATTTCTAACAGTGTATCGACTATCCGGTATCCGTATATCTGGTATTTGGTACACATGATCTTTAAAGGTTCTCTTATTGATATTTTAATGAGATTGTATTGTCAGATTAACGTCATGATTGCAGGGGATACAATCATGTCAATGGAATAACACAGTCACTCACATTCGCTGTTGATAAACCTACCTGTCGTTGTTTTCTTTCTTATTGTTGCCGAAAAAAGCATCTCCAAAACAGTAACTTTAAGAGGAGAGGGTAAAAACATGCTTTACATTTAATGCTAGAACTTGATGCCTCAATAGGGACTATATGCAACTTTTCCATCATTATATCACTATGTTGCTTTATGTTTTGAAATGGTTCTTCATCAATTCAGTAATTTATTCCTGTTCGAAGTTTCAGCTCATATAATTCAGTCAAACTGATTTAATGATGCAAATTTGACCTATTTTTCACTAATCTCAACTTTGAGAAAGAATTGTATTTTCCCTTTTCCAAAGCAATTTCCATCATCATAATATATTTTCTACTTAGTCTGATAGTTTGATATAGATTGAAAATTTACAATCTGCATTTTCCACATAACTAATTAATTCAGACTATGCTGGCATGCACGTATATAGGACTGTAAGTTTAATATAAACTCATGAAAACTTGATTCTGTCTCACTTCTTAGATTAACTAACAACTTGGTTGGGCTATTGTGTGCCCAGAACATAGCAACTGGTGATGTGCAGTTTAAGCATCTACAGATGGTGAGATGTTGTCCATACAATCCCCCAGTAGCCCCCCACCACACACTGCCTGACCTTACATTCCAATTCTCTAACAATTCCAGTCCCATAGGTTTATATCTTTGTTGTAAACTCGCTCTGTGAGTCGGAGATTGAGACAGGCCCCAGCAGCCGGGCTGGGCTGAGGTATAACATTTCACTGAAGGTCAGTGAGCATAGTGTGATGTGAAATCCAACAGCTTTATCTTTCGACTAGAAACTGGCCTTCTCCCCATGAATGCCACTGCGCGGCTAGCACCCCGGCTAATACAGCCAGCCAGCCATGCATGACAGAGGAAACAAATGTAATCCCAGTTACAGAGGCACCGCCGAGCCAGCCTGAGCCTCTGGGAGAGCGGACAAGCGTCTGTTTTCGTACTTACAGTGCCACACGGTACATAAAAATACACGTATGAGCACAAATAGACAGCATAGAGTAGAACAAACTCTTACAACTTCATAAATTCATACCATTTTTGTTTTTCTAGGAGATAGTTGGGAATATGTATAGGAGATATATGATTATGAATTGATTGAAAAGTTTTTGCTGTTCATATATTGCTGTGCATATTTATCAAGTCCCCCCTGTCGCACAATGCTATCAAGCTGGGAGGATGAAGGTGGGCACATGCTTCCTTCCTTCCTACCACATCCTTTCAAACTATCACTTGATATCAAACTACCAAACTGTCATGGGATGGCTCAACACACTTAGAGGAGAATGCTAACTGGTAATTCTGCTATATCAGCTAACAACAGGCATGTGCACAGAGAGACCCCCCGAGGGGCGCTTGAGCCCCTGCCCTTCCCCTCTTAAAAAAGATGATTCTTCAAGGGTTCTTTAGTAGAAAAAAATGGTTCTATATAGAAACATGAACAACCCTTTGCATGATTTAAGTGTTCTTTGCATCATGAAATGGTTCTTCAGATTGATGAAGAATGTGCTACCTTTTTGAAAATGGTTCTATATTGTACCAAATTGTTATATGTAACAATAAAAGAACCCATTTTGGTGCTATAGAGAACCCCTTTCAAAAAGGTGTTTCATAAAACCACATACAATGCTTTCTCAATCTGAAGAACCATTTCATGATCCAAAAAACCCTTTTGGCATGCAAATGGTTCCTTGAGTGTTCATGGATCTATGTAGAACCATTTTCGTTACTATAGAATCCCTGAAGAACCATCTATTTTGAGAGTGTACTTCAGACTGTACAAGCGCCCACATTATTGGTTCAGCCTCACCCCACCAATAGAGCTCATGGATTGGCTTGGGTTCTGCAAGAGGCATCGCTATTGGGTGCCCCCTCTGGTACAGTACTGACTGCCTGGGGCTCTCTTCAGTGACTCCAACCTGTCACACATCACCACAGTGCTGAGAATCTGCCCAATAAAATGCTAAGAATCTCTTTAAGAAAGCGTCACATTACATAATGTAGTTAATTTGAACAACAGCTATACATAATGTCTGCAATAAGGGGTGTTAATAACTTGCCACACCAAATCTTCACCACTGGGGAGCCCTATTTTTTGCCATTTACTGGAATTGAAACAAATGGGAAAAGGTCAGAAGTGTAGACATGAACCTGCTGATAAAGAATGTAAATCCAGTGCCATTCAATGTAATTCAACTTACTATATATTCAAATAAGCGATCGCATAATTAAATTTGAACAGTATAGCAAAGCAAAAGTGATAACTCTCAGCTTCTAAGAGCTACATATAGGTACAGCTAATCCCAGCTCATGCCAGCTGCATGATTGAACAAGTTCCTGCTGTTGTGAGCATCGGTTCAGGGCCTAGGGAGAGCACCCAGGAGACACCCAATTGAATTTGGCTGTGTATCAGTGGCAGGGGAAACCCAGTTAGGAGCTGAATCCATAGTTGCACGGCCTCGAGGGGAAAGGGCACTTAATGAAAATTAAGACACTGCTCCCTCATTCGATTCATCTGAAGCGGGACGTGGTCTGAGATCAGGCTGGACATGCTGAGAGCTGGAGGCAGGTTTGGAAACCTCTGTGCTCATTCAGCCTCCTCTACACCATAAAAAATAAAGGTTCCTAAACGGTTCTTGGCTTGGACATCCCGTTCTAGGGAAAAACCTTTAGCTGCTATAAAACCTTTACATTATGTGTGGGATTATTTAAACTTTAAAAAAGGTTTTTAACATTGACATCTCTTATACAAAACAGGTTTGAAAGGTTCATTAACTGTGGTTCTTCTGTGGCTTTGCTCCAAAGCGTAGAAAGGCCCTGATAGAGGCAGGGTTCTTGTGGACCCTTCTGTCTCTTTTTTTTGCACTTTTTCTCCCACCCACTATGAAGAAAGTTGCATGGGACTGCCGCTTTACATCTAATAGGCCAAAGCTGTCTCGGTGTGCAATGCGCATCATTAGTAAACGGCATTCAAGACGGCAGCATGTAAAATAACACTCAACAACGCAATTAATGGCGTTCCACACGGGCGGGGCTGGAGTCTCCAGTGTACTGAAGATTATAAGTGTTCCAGTCTGACTGCCTTTGGGAGGCTGTGCGAGGAGTACTCATTACTGAAGAGCAATAGAGAGACAGAGACAGAGATCAATAACACCTGTGGTGTAGCACAGGCCAAAACTAGTGAGAGAAACAGCAAGACAATTCTTGCGCACACATGATCATGAATAAAGCTATTTTTATTGCAGTTGTTATATTTTGTTCACACTCAAAGAAAAAAAAGGTACTAAACTGTCACTGGGGTGGTTCCCTCAAGGGTACATCTCAGTCCCTTTAGTCAGAGAACATAACTGAACCATTCAAATGATATTTTCTAAGTAGTACTGACTCCTCACACCCCGTCTCGCCTCCAGGCTTTTTATTTCATTCTTCTGTTTCGGGAATGAAAAGGTAGAAATATGTACTTCTCCCCTGGAAAAACTTATTTAAGGTTCACAATTGGACCTTAAAACCACTGTCGTACCTTTGAGGGAACATTTACCTTTTTTGTACCTTGATGAAAAAAACATTTACTTGCACAGAACCTTCATTTCTAACAGTGTATGAGCTTGTTGTCAAGTTTGAAATTGAGTGTTATTTTGTGAAACTATTTAAATATAATTACACAATTGCATGATTAATTACTAGTTAGTTACATTATGAATAACATTTATATTCAATTTACATTCATTTTACAATTTACTGAGTCTTTTCTGTTTGTTTCAATGTCAACAAATGTCAAATACCTTTTACTTACTACAGACTAATGAGGATATAACACATTTTCCAAGTCTGAATCATAATAAAACACCTCTGTTCTACTTACAAACACAAATGTGGTGCAGATTGAAAGTTTAGAATCTACTCTTTCAACAGAATCTTTCAATGAGCTACAAGTGAGAAATAATTCATAATAATAATCAAATGATCAAATTACCGAATTTATTGTTGCCTGTGATAATAGAGTCTTTTTAGGGTAAACTCTATGTGATGCCTTAAAGACAAAAGTGTTTCTTCTCTCTTCTATAGCTTTAGTGTGAGAAGAGGCAATAAGGCATGTTTTAACAGTGCCCATCTGGGAGCGTAAGCATTAATGTCAGTGTCCTGCTCTTTGATCTACCTCGGATGCCCTCAATAAAAGCAAGTGTGCCTTTACATACACACATACGTTTTATATATACATATATATATATATATATATATATATATATATACACACACACACACACACACACACACACGGAGGGTCTTACTGATCCAAAGCATGGCTATAAACACAATGGCAGCGCTGGCTCAGTGATAAGCTTCCCACAGTGGAGACTGATGCTATCACACAGAGCAGCGGCCTGAGACCGGAACATGGTGGCCGAGATGTTCAGAGGGACGGACAGAGAGAGAGAGAGAAGAGAGAGAGAGAGAAGAGAGAGAGAGAGAGAGAGAGAGAGAGACAGAATGGGTCTTCCCTCAGTGGATGCTACAGTTCCTGTGCTTGTGGAGCATGGTGTGCGGAGCTCAGCACAGAGGGAGAAATACTGCTAGATGAGGTTGTAAAGTAGAGTCTTAATCTTTAATCAGTGCGGCTGGATCAGCAGCGCTCATTCACGCACCACTGATAATGCCACCCCATCACACTGTATCTATCACAGAGCACACAGCGAGACCCGCTTTCCTCTGCTAATCGCACAAACACACACACACACACACACACACACACACACACACACGTCAGAAGAAAACCTTGTATCTCCATTTTTGTCTTTTTTCAGTTTTTGGCATAGTTTGAAAATGCTCGTCGCCATTTACGGTGTGTTAATTTCATGATGAACGGACCAGAAGAAATGACCCAAAATTCAGGTTCCATTGACTTATTAAAAATTCATTAAAAGAAGAGTGTGTTTTTCCTTCTTCGGTAAAGTTAACATTTTGGAGATAAAAGATTTTGTTCCAACAGCAGCGATATAGAGGTTTGTGTTTATACAATGCAAGGTCATAGGGTCATACACTTGTATTACACAGTCACAGGTAAAAGTTTAGGCACCCCTAGTCAAATGACATGTTCTGTTGATCTTCTAAGTGAAAATAAATAAACACATCATCTACAGAGACAAACTTAAAAGTGAAATTTTATGCCATCTTAGTGCACAGTTACTCTTTATTGGTTGGGTTTAATACACTGGACTTCATGTTTCCAGTGTATTCATTTCAGCAAAAAGAGGTAACTGTCTATTAAAATGTGCAGACGTGTGTTTTCGGTAGAAGATCTAGTGACTTTTATTCTCATTTGACTGGACGTGCCTAAACTTTTGTATAGAACTGTACACGTAAGTATTGATATGTAATAATAATATGTTTGCATGTTTCTACTGTACATATTATAGATTATTTAGGGGCCTCTTTTCTTCATTCAAATTTTATAACTGCAACTTGTAACTTCATCATTTATACTATATTTATAGCTCTGTATAACATATATAGTACATTGCCCCTGCCAGAAAAAACCCTTGTATCTCTAAAATGACAAAATAACAGGAGAAGGAAAAACATTCTTAAGTTAAAATGAAAGTATCAAAAAGGTATCGTAATTCATCCTTTTTTCCAAGCAATTTTGGACCACTAACATAAAACAAAGGGTGACTGGCATTTTCAAGTTATGCAAAAATGTTTAAAAGATGTTTTTTGCATGACACTGACTTTATATGGTATATAGCATAGTGGTGTAGTATATAGGTGCTGTTAGAACAAAACCTATTGTCTATGGTAACTTTGCAAGAGAGGGACAAAACATACTTTACTTTTAATGTAAGTCAATGGAACCACATGTATGTCCAAGTCATGTTGGGTCATTTCTATTGGTTTATTCATCATGAAATTTAAATTCTTCTGAATATACTGTACATGCATTAGTGGCACTTGATTTGCTTTGCACATTTTTGACTTACGCTATTTTTCTGTTAGGTGCTAAAGTGCATTTACTGCTTAGTGCTTACATTCTGTGCAATGACAATAAATGACAATAAAATATCTATGCATGAATGTATGTATTTGCCTGGACTGATGGTTTAACATGTCATATTACTGAGGTACTGTCCAACCAAACACAAAGCAGCTTGACTGTCCAGCACAGAGCCAAATCGCTGACAGCACAAGAATAAAATGAAATTCTGTCAGTGAACATGAGAGACGTCATTAAGTATTTCCACTCGTTCATCCGGCTCACCTTTCAAACCACTCCCAACACCATTCAGACTGCCGAGATAATGGGGGACACATAATGGGCTAAAGGAGAGGTGACCAAGAGGTCACTTTTTGTAAGGAAGCGAGAAAGTGTGCTACGGTCAGACACCCAACGATATAAGCACTGAATGTGAATTGGTGGCTTTGCGCTCGAGCCGTACTGTTCAGCAGCTGAGGATGCAGCATTTAATGAGGAGAGCAAAACAGCTGCTCACTGTATCCCACCATTTAGCAGATCAAATCACGCAAATATGCGCACACACAAACACACGCGTACACACACACTGCTCACATGCTGCTGATGTTGGTGGAGCGTAATTAAAATGTTATTCATTGCTTTTGATTTGCAGTTAAGGTTAAATGGTTGCAAATTAGTTATTCCAAAATTGAATAGCATATAGCGCAAAGGTGAACACAATTAAACTGTAAATACTTGTGTCAACAGTTTCTACATACAAATTGCATGCAAATGGCATGTCAGGGATGGCAGAAGCTCCATCCTACCCTCGGTGAAAATGCCACTGAACTCCGCTAATAACTGGGAAAACAACAGTTCCCTGAGCCGGCATATGCAGGAATTAGAAGGGAAAAAATGACGGCTGTAATTTAACCGGGGCCGTCTGCAGCGCTACTTTAGTGGTTCAGCTGGAGGATTGCAGACTCTCCAGAGGAACAGAACAAAGGGAGTCTGATCTCACTGCTGTAATGAACAGCAAATTTCAAAGGTATGTGATAAGAAGTAACTGTTAGAGAGCGGAGTGATTGCTAATCTGGGGTACGTTTCCCAAAAGCTTCACAGAATAACTACAAGTGTTCAAAGTGGCCACGCACACTGGTAAAATGAAGGTTCCTACATGGCTTGATGTATGAACCTTTAACTGGTACAGAGCTTTTACACTGGAGGTTCGTTTTTAAAAGGGTCTTCACACTCGCACACATCTCTCTTATGAAAATGGTTCTCAAATCATTTTTGGGGAAAAGTGGTTGTTCACAATTTCTGCATAATTTATTGGCTGTGGTGTAAACAAAGTCATTTTGTTTATATATATATATGTATATAATTTGTATTTAATGATGTATTTATAATCATTTTGTCATGTTGCTTTTGGGGGCTTCTGGATGTCTGGTTGCTATCACCATCACTGTGAACAATTCTGACTCTTTTAGTTTGAATATATTATATTAATGTACAGTTTTAGCTTAGATAGAGGGGTAGGGCGAAGTGTTGGAGCTACATGACCCTCTAAACAGAGGTTTTTCAGAGGCACACTCTAAACAGAGTGTTATGAGGAAAAGCAACTGGTAAGATGGTGGCGCAAGAGACCTAAGAAACCCACAAATGTGAATATTTACTCTGTGAAAAATTATGATTACCACTGTATTTTCTTTTTTAATGTTTAATGATGTTTCAGTGTATTAAGGTCCTTTTATTCATTAGAAGCATACAAATAGTACGCTGATGTCTTTGTAGCTAGCTATATTTCCCCTAATTGCTGTACCATTTTAGGTGGGACTGGATCATTTGAACAAGAATCTGCCGAATGTCTGACTTCAGCTTCATATCACTGAAGAATTAGGGGTGGAGTGATAATAAATAATTGTCATCCTCCCTCTTTGAAGGCATATGATTCCCTAAATATAGTGAGGTTGCTGAACTTTACCCTCCGCTGTCACTGCAGACTGGCAGGGTCGCCTACAGAGCAGCACTAGTAGCCTGTTAATAAAGTAATGTTATTTTTTATTTGAGGGTCCCATTTCATAGAGGAAGATTTCAACCACTGCCCCTTGTAACTCAGTTCTAAGGGACAAGATCACACTTGAAAACAAGGGGTAGGGGTAAAAATAAGAAATGGGATTGGGCCTAGGTCTCTTTATGGCCAACTTTTATTATGCGTAATATTTTTATTATTATTGCTCAACCATGCAACCAAAAGAATAAAACTTTATTATTTACTCTTTACGTGAAGTTTTCAGTTTGGGGCTAAATGGATGCACAGAACACATGCAGGGATGTTAACACCTGCATATAGTTGGCTACCTCATATCATTTACATCAGAAAATTTTTACCTACAGTAAATCAGCCAGAATAAAATAAATCAGCTACTTGCTTATTGTGCTCTAGAAGAATCACTTATTCTGATTATGCACTCCCACTAAAACGTGCAGAGTAGGGGGTCTCCAAGATCAGGGCTGGGAAGCGGGGAATTCACTGCCCTAAAGCAGAGGTCCTAACAATTTAGTTCATGATCCCCTTGTGACTGGTGAAGTCCTTCATGATGACCTTGAGGTCCAGAGAGAGAAGGATAAGGTGAACAGTATGAATAAGAGCAGCTTTGGCAGGTCTGAATACTGGGGTCATTCTTTCTGCTCCACTGGAGTACAGACCCCCAGAATATACATAAAGCCTTCACTGGACACAACATCCTAAAAACTCCATTGTGTGGATATATTACTCCTCATATAAACACAGTCTCGCACACAAACGCTCAGAAAAGGGACAGATCAGTGTCTCGGGGCAGTCTAATCTGCGAGAGTCAGGTGTTTATACTTTCCACCTGAAGAGAGAAAATCACTCTTGCATAATCCAACAATCCTCCTGTAACACTGTTACCTAGCAACTGTGAAGCTTGGGGTCTCTAGCTGATGGCCAAGAAAGTTCAGCTGGGGAGGAATCAACCCCAATCAGTACTTTTTTTGATCTGGACAGATTAATAAGCCCATATGAATGAAAGTCTGGAAGTGGAGAAGAAAGTCAGAGAGAAAGAGCAATAAGACACTAAGCCTTTTAGAAGGCCGTGTTTTGTCCTTCTCTCACTCAGCTTTATAATGGAGTTGTTATGTTTCAGACTGGACATTGTTGGTAGACATCTATCATCAAATCCTCTGATCTGTCTTGAGTTTTATTTGGTCTATTTTTGGACTCAGGTAGGACTGCACAAGTTTTAAAAACAGGACATAACATTCTGTCAGTGAATGAGACTAAAGCTCATGGGGAGAGCTTTGAAAGGTTCTGGCTGCTTTTAGATTTTTACCATTTTAGCATTTATGTGCTTTTATATTTTACCTTTTTATCAGATATAGGGACTTGAGTCAGTGATTCGGACCTGGGAGTCACGTGTTGATTGACTTGCGCCTCAATTCATGCTCTTACTCTTAACTAAGCTGACTCAAACTTGCCCTTAACTAACTCAACTTTAATGTGCCCCAACTGACTCAACTCAAGCTATTCCTTAATTGACTTGACCCAAACTTGCCCTTAGCTGACTTGAATCATCTTAATTGATTACACTCGAAAATGCTCTTAATTGACTTGAATTGGAACTGAAGTCTTTAATTGACTTAACTTATACTCACCCAAAACTCACTTGACTCATGCTCAACCTTAACTTACTCGATTTGTACTCACCCTTAACTAACTCGACTCATACTCACCCATAACTGACTGAACATGGACTCGCCCTAACTGACTGAAGTCTTATGTGCCCTTAGCTGACTCAACTCAAAGTTGCCCTTAACGGACTTGGCTCAAACCATCCCTTAACTGACTTGACTCAAACTCGCCCTTAAATGACTCCACCCAAATGTCCCCTTAACTGACTCGACTCAAGCGTGCCCTTAACTGACTCGACTCAAAATTCAGTGCGCTTGCGCGTGCGTGTATGCTGCCTGTTACAATAGCTCCCGTTTGTTTTTCCTCTTAACTTGTATTTACCTTTTAAATCGTTTCACCGCCACTTTACTATATTCATAAGTACTTAAATCTCATGTACTTATCGCAATTTTTCTTTTTATCTTTGTTTTAAATTATTAAAGTGTTTATTCTTTTACATAAACGGTTGCAACTGTAACAACTGCAATTTCCCTCTGGGATCAATAAAGGATTCTGATTCTGATTCAAATTCACCCATAATTGAGTCCACTCAGATTCTACCTTAACTGGCTCATGACTGAAACTTAAGACTAAAGATCTGCAAAATTTCTGCCTGTGGAAAGACACAAACAGTGCTGACCAAATAAAGACAGCCAAACTGTCTGTCTGTCTATCTGTCTGTCTATCTATCTAGCTCTTCCAGCTGAAGTCTTGTAGGGGATGGCCTGCAGTTGGCAGCTGCTCCCTCAGTTGAGCGAGGGCTGATTTTTGAGGGGATGCGAGCTCTGAGCTTGGCTCAGTGAGACGAGCTGTTGGGAGACTAATTGCAGACTGTAATCTGCTCTGATTACTGGGAGAGGAGTGGGCAGGTGTGTGTGCACACACACTTCAGCTCCGTTCGACACAGCTGCAGTCTGACCGCACGCCAGGCAAACAAAGGCGAGAGATATCAACACACACACAAGCTTTCCATGAGTAATCTTGCTCCATATCCACCTGTAATTAATGACCAACACACCGCTCTCACTTAACCGCCTGCCATATGTTTACATCTTGAGAAGTTTTCGTCATAGCAACCTCCGCTAAGACGGTAATTCATGGCTCTTTCTTAATGCAGCGCCGAGTGACAAACAGTCAAGATTTAGGATGAGTAACTAGGGCATAGGCAAGAGGACTACCTGACACATTATGTTTTTTCTTAATTATGTTTGAAATATTTGAGCAAGATTAACATTGTTAATCTTTTATAGAAGCATTCACATCTCTGTGAAAACAAAGTTAGCTTCCTACACCTACCATCTACAAACAGTTCAGCTGAAAGCAGTAAGTGTGCAAGCATTACAACTTGGCCCATAAGAAAGGCTAATTGTAGCAGCTGGCAGGGATAGCTAACCATTGATAAAACTTGTGGTACATTTATGCAAAGCACAATTAATTCAATTCAAATCAACGTTTGACTGAGGCAAGTTTTCCATCCTAACCACAAAGTAGAAGAACAAATAACAGTACTACAAATTTGAAATTTATTTTATTTACGTAATATCTATAGAATGTTTGATGAATCTGTGCACGAAAATTTGATTGCCAAAAAAAATGAACTGTTTAAAATTCTATGAGGCTGATACAGGCTTCTCTCGTTGGAAGCCTTCATTACAGAACAGTGTTAAAACTAACCCCTCCGTGTGGAGGCTGTATGTTAACCTAGCTAGCTCACCAGCTCACTCTCACTGTGAATTATGTACATGATTATGTAATTGAGAAACACACAACACAAAAAACTTTACTTTTATGCTCTTCAGGGTGAATCTTTAGAATTACATGTCTGATTACAGTCAAAATTCACAGATGCTGTTGAGATCAACTATCCCTTACCTGACTCGTCTCAAGCTTGCCCTTAACTGACTTGAGTCAAGCCATCCTTTACCTGACTTAGCTCGAGCTCGCCATTAACTGACTCAACTCAACTGACATGATGTCTGATTACAGCGAAAATTCCCATATGCTGTTGCTAAGGGACAAGGAAATGTAGATGAAGGCCCACTTGAATCTGTTTAACTAAATAAAATATCCATGCTGCATTTTAGCCCATGTTGGTTTGTGGCCTGCTCCCCCCCTTCTGTCTTGTTTAGATTTATATAGCATCACCCAGAGATAGAGAATGCATGTACTCTGGACGCTGCGGTCAGCAGAATGCATTATCACAGCAACTTGCCGCTGACACGGTCAATTAGAACTGCAGCTAATTTCACAAAGGCATAATCAAAAAAACCTGCACATCCCTCTAACTCATCGCTCCCAATGTCCAATGAATGCTGCGATAGCACATATCCTTGGCTTAGGACACAGCACTTACTGTCCTCTATAACCTTGAGGTAAAAACATACTGCCCCTCTAACAGCCTTTGCAACAGAGCTAACGGCCCACGGTCTGGGCCCACAGCAAAGGCTAGAGGTGACAGCTGACCGTTCACGGAGCAGAAATGACACTGATGTTTACTGCTCTCCGCTGTACTTAATCTTTGTGTCAGATGACAATTTATTCGTGTCATTCCATTACCGCGCCGTAAACTGTCCCCAGTGAAACGCTGCTCCACTAATCAGTTCCCTCGCAAACAAAATTACATTTCCAATTGAATTTGTTTCGGGCCTGGAAAAATATGAGCAGCGGAGGGGACAAAGCAGCCCACTGGCTGTGGCGGAGCAGTTTTCTTCTGATAATTGAGTTAAAATAATACAAAGCACAAGGGAGCGCTTTCACGTCGGGGCCTGGCAGAGACGTGTGTTTGGAGAGTGGGAACAATTCCACATTCCAAACAGTACGTGGCTGGCCAGAGGTCTGTCTCCTCTCTATTACTCGCTCTGTGCAGCGCAGCCATCCACTCAGATTTCTGCACTCCTATAGCCCTTTCCACTTATCTTCAGCAAACACTGGGGTAGGCTGACTGCCACAAGTCCCAAAGTTTGCTCTTGTTGATAAAGCCATGGTAACATGGGGAGTGGCATAACTTCACGTCTTCAGGAGCGCTGTACAATACGCCTAGCTCAGCTTTTCCCGATGTCCGACTTCACTTACCAGGCTTTCAGAGCCATTTTGGGAGAAACAAGTTAAAAGCAAGTATTTTTTTGTGACGCTGCAGTTACACCAGCACCATGCAAGACTCTGGTTGGCACTGCGGCAACAATGGTTAGTCAACTGTTTACTTAAAAAATGTGCTCTGTATTGCACATGATGCACCCTGCCATTCTGACAATTTGCCATGGAAGACTGTAGCTGAGACTAAGGCTACAACTTTCAATCAACAAAGTCAATTGTGGTAAAAACTAAAAAAGTTACGCACTGACGAGTAATAAAGCAATAAGACACAAGAGGCTGTGAGGTGTAAGGGGTGTTCTTATGCATGACGCAAAGCGGACAACATAAAATATGACAAAATGCATACATTTTCAATAAATAATTAACAATAATAGTTCATTTAGAGTATGCTATTGTATGCTAACCAGGGACCGCTGAAGAACAAGAACTTTGTCACCTATCATTGTACATTTCATAACCCTGTGTCATATAATAATGAAAATGTCATAATATACATAATATATTATAATATAATATTATAACATAGCAGTATATAATACAGAAACCTTCGCATTATAAGTAGTTTTCACTCACCAAAATACCACCATAACTAAATTCCACTAGCAACTATGCAATTCCCTGTGTTGTGTTAGTATCACGCTGATGCGTGCCACACATTTGTTTTCCTACACTGGGTTTAATGCAACTTAAGGCAGATCTAACCAAACACATGAGCATGTGAAGCATGCATGATATTCAGTAACACATTACTCACTTTTTATACTGCAGTGTTACGATGAATCAACCAGTAAACACTTCATTTCAAAGCCTCACACTGAACATTAATGGAGGAGTGGTTTAACCTGTTAGCCATCCTTTAGCCAGTTTAGCCTGCTACATTTCATCCTAGTCACTGAGTCAACAGTCAACCGGTCAGTTTAAACAAAACCAGGCTCTTATTTATCTACTAGTGCACATGGTGTTCCATACGAATAGCATAGCAGTCCATTTACAGCATTGTTTTATAGTCGCTTTGAGCATAAATACAGAATTCAGGGATGAGATGGTCTTAGGTATGCATAAACAGATCCTGGCTATTTTTAATGTTTTATCATTTAAATCCACTCTATTATGCTCTATACTGTTTATTATATGACACATATTGTTATTGTGACAAATTGCAATACACTACAGGAAGTATAGGGGGTGATATAGTTTCTATAATAGCTGCAGGGACCTTACGTATTAGCAGTCATTCTTTTGATCAACAGGCTGAAGAACTACTGGTGTACACTGACATGAAGTCCAGGTGACAGCCCCTGCACACACAAATATAACCTCAATACTGACCAAATCAGCAATTACTGAAGACAGGAGTAAAACATTCACTCTTTCCCTGATGCTCCTGTCAGGCTTTCCTTATTTGCAGTGAAGCTCCATCAGTTTGAAGAGAAAACTGTCTAGGAATAACTTGGGTCGTTAGTAGGATTTCAAAGTCACTCTGTCCTCTGATAAAGACCACTTGACAGGCGCGGGTGAAATGAAGCCTGCCGCCACAGAGAGGGCTGATACGGCCCTGATTAGATCCTCCACCTTCAGGAAGGTGCTGATGCACAGATATTCTGAAAAGGAGCAGGCGGAGGGAAAGGAGAAAAAAAAAAAACAGGAGCAGCAAACCAAGAGAGCTGACAACTAAGCAATTTCCACATGCTCTTTTACATCACTCAACTCTTACACATGCACACACACACACTCTCCACCACTCCGCCCCGGTGTGGTCTCATGTGTTAACCTCAGAGGAGAGACCCGGGTGCTGTGTGTCAATCATCGGCTTCCTCTCCACACAGTTTGCTCAGCCATAAGAGCAGCTGCTCTGCTACTGCCAGTCCACAAAGGCACATCCACTCCACGTTCCACTTTTTGGACTGCTGACTTTCTAAAGCCGACTTCTTCTTCTTACGTTTGTCAGATTTGGTGCTGCATATGCTCAGGACAAAATTGCAGAGGGTCCTCCAGCAATCTGAAAAGACCACCTTCATAAGGCCATGACAAAAAAGTATGTGTGAAAGATGACCACAGGTTCCTCAGACCCTATTTTGGAGATTATCCTCTAACAAATATTTCCATGTGGTAAGAACTATGGATTTAAATGATTAACTGTTAACTGCAATAAACAATTGTTCAACCAATGCTTTCGGTAAAAAGAAATTCATTTTGAAATTTTACTTTATTCCAAGTAAACAATAGTTCCTATATGAATATGCAGGTTTATCATCCAAGTTGAGGAATGTTTTTGAATTGTATGTATGAGGACACAATGAGCAATTGATTCCACTACAAAGGTCTGCTACAAAAAGAACCGTGCGGCTACGTGACATGACAGACAGCTATTTTTTCATGTTCTCTGGGAGAAAGTGTGATGCAGGAAATCACACATTGGTGTGCAAAGTTATAAAGAAGATCTTGGCTCACGGCGAGAGCATCTGAGAGCTGCTGAGCCAAAGCTAGCCCCCTGGTCAAGGCATTTATGTTTGTTTTAATGTGGGTCTAGTAATGAGTGATACCTATTATTTTAAAACTTTAGAATACAGAACTTTCAGCAGCCCATCAGTCATCATAGGTGTTCAAGGTTTTGCTTTAAAAGTCATTTAAAAGCTGTATTTGAAAGAGAGCAACAAATAGATGCTATTGTAGCAACATACAGTCTGCAAGCAGCTGGGCTTCAGCAGGTACTACGGCTGTTAGTAGTTCTAATGGTTTTAACAATAAATGGCCTGTAATGCTGGAGTTAATGTACAACTGCTAATTCACCCTTTAACCCTGAAGGTTGGTGTGCAGACTGCTGGTCACCATCCAACACAAACAACAATCTTGCTGAGCTAGTAACTAACAAAAGACAGATTTAAGATGGACATGATCATTTGGAGTTGAATGAACTTATGTGTATTTATATTCACTCCAGCTGGTTTCCTGATATGTTTAATCCGCAATGAGAACCTTCCAAACACTAAAAGGCATTCTGCCACCCCAGGCACCATTTAAGGCAGAGCTGGAAAATTCAAACAACATGCTGGCAAAGGAGAAGCGACTTCAGCCTCGTAAAAAGTCAAACGCTGAGAGACATTTTACAAGCAACTATGCTACTTATGCGGAAAGGTTTCCTGCCAGAGATGTGAGAAAAGCAGCTATAGCGGAGCGAAAGCTTAAAGCCAAGCAAAATGAGTCTGCGTTTTTGTTTATATCACATTTTTTAGCCTATGCTTGGACATCAGCACATACTGAGACATGCTTACAGCCAAGAAGGTAAAATGGACATTAGCTTTTGTTTCTGTTTCAGAGCAGACAAGTGTGGTAAGGTTTTTTATTCTTCTCTTTGGTGCCGCCCACAGTTTGACTTTTCCAGTGTGTCATAGCACACCAATTTATTGTGGTTCTAGTAAAATGGCTGCAAAAGCTCTAATGGCTTGTTCCTCTAGCTTTTAGCCCACCAACACCAGTCTTTTAATGCCAAATGATACTGATCCCACAGCGCCCTAGACAAAATGTGGGGTCATAACAGCATTAAAGGGGTCGCAAGGTGCTGTAGTGGTGCAACAATGCTTTATTAATGTGTTATTGACGTGTTAATAATGTGTTATTAGCATAGCAACCTTGGTAGCCCTAGGATACACATTATTTGTTTACTTTCTGTATTTTTGTAAGCACCATAATCACCAAGACAAATTGCAAGTTAGCCAATAAAGTGCTTCTGATTCTAATGGCTGAGCAACCTGCATGTGACCACTTCTCTAAGATCTCCTTGTCTATTTCACGCTATAATCTCCATCTCCCGTCTCGTTCCGTTCACAGAAACATTACGTGGGTCTGCTGGCACAAAAGAGGGCTAATTTGTGGGGTTAGGCTCATCAGCAGAGGCCCCCATGGCCGGCTCTTTAATAAGCCGCACGACTGCGTGGCCTCGACACCGCGCAGAGTGACTCACCAGCTTCAGTTCCTCTCCATCTGATGAGCTCATTCAGAAGGCAGCGGACGCAGCAGCGCCGTCCCAGCGCCGGGCTAAATGAACAGCCAGGCTAAATGAACAGCCATTCAGAGAGAATACAGGTCAAGAGGGCTGGGGGCACTCCGTAAGTAAAGATAAAAGAAAGAGGAGTGTTAGAGGGCTGAGGAGCGCAAGGGTGGAGAGAGCTAGACTAAGCTTTATGAGCAGTCAGGCGCAGTGTGTGTGTGTGTGTGTGTGGAGCAGCGGCAGTGCACTCAGACTGATTTGCACATTAAAAGATGAAAATGTAGCGCAGCTTTGAGGAAGCCACCAGCAAGAATTTCCACTTTCTAAATAAATAAAGAAGGCTGACAAAAAATTCAGTGCTGAATGTGATAAAACATAACTTTTCTAAGCAAAGTCCTTGAGCAGTAAATCAATGCGGCATCAGTCCTGGATGTGAACAACGCTCCGAACATGTTTTGACACTGAGAAATGTCAGTCAGCCCCTGAAAGTGCGCGCTCCCCTCGGCTCATGCGGAGGCTCAGGGATGGGGTGTGTGTGTGGTTATCGCTGAGGGGGGGAAGCACAATAGAGGGAGAGACAGAGAGGAAAAGACGAAAGTGAGCAAGAGAGACAGAGCAAGAAAAGAGAGAGAGGGAGAGAGAGGCACACAGAAAGGAAGGGGAGAAAAAACTGAAAGAGGGAGACAGGGAGACAAAAAAGAGTAAAAATTGGCAAAAGACAGTAAGCAAGAAAGAGAACGAGGGATGGAGTGCAATGAGGGAGAGAGGGGGAATAGAGCGATAAATTAAGAGAGACAAAGAGGGAGTAAGAAGACAGGAGAGAAAGCAAAACAGAGCGCAAGTAAGACAGAGAAATGAGAGTGACAGGAAAAGAGAAGGAGAGAGGAGAGACAAAGAGAGAGCATGACAGAGCAAGTGAGAAAGAGAGACAGAGAGGGACAGAAGGATAAGAGGGAGAGAGAGAAGTGAAGAGAGAATGAAAGGAGATGGAGATGAAGAGAGGAAGAGAGAAAAGAGAGAGAGACTGAGAGAAAGGAGCAAAAGAGAAAAGTTGATGAAGGAGAGAGTAAAGGAGACCAAGCAAGACAGAGAGCACAAGAGAGGAGAGATGGCAATATAGTGAGAAAGAGAGAGAGCACACAAGAGACAGAGCCAAAGAGAAGAGAGGAGACAGAAAGTATACATTAGCAAGCAAGACAAGGAAAACAACAGAGACAGAGAGAGCAAGCAAAAGAGAACTAAAGACAGAAATTATGAGAGAGAAACAGAGAGAAAGCATTAAAGAGCAAGCAAGATAGGAAAAATGAGAGCGATAGAGACAGAAGAGAGCATGCGAAAGAGAACCAAATAAAGAAAGGGGGAATGAGCAAAAAAGAGAGAGGAAAGCGAGAAAAAGAGCAAACGAGAGAGAGAGAGAGAGAGAGAGAGAGAGAGATTAAAAGAGCAGGCAAGATAGGGAAAATGAGTGAGACACAGGGAAGGAGCAAAAGAGAAAAAGAGAGCAAAAATAGAAAAGAGGGAGGGAGGGAAAGAGAGCAAGCAAGAGAGAGCAAATAAGAGAGAGCGAGAGAGAGAGAGAGAGAGAGAGAGAGAGAGAGAGACGTGTGTGGGATGCAGGGCGCAGTGCTGGGAGTGGAGCAAAGAGCCATTTACACAGGAGAGTGGCCCTGCACCGGGAGAGACCTGTAAAATATAGTTGTTTATCCACTCGACAGTGGGGCTGTCTCTGCACTGACAGAACAAAAATGAAAGCAATATCAATGAAATATGACACTGATGATGGGCCGGGAGAGGAAATGGAAATGACTCGATTCTCCCGAGCTTCCCGAACGAGATATGGCTTGCGCTGAATTCGGAGCTGCTTTCTACCTGTCAGGTTTCTCAAACAATCAGGACACCTTCTCCAGCAGGAGCTCCCTCAGATGAGCAGGAGATCCTGCAGGTCTTGATGAAGCTCAGCGTAAAAGGCAGAACGGTGCCATTAATAAACATCCTCTACCAGCTACAGTCAATTTGTATGCAACGGAACAAACTGTTGACAGGTCTTTTCAGTTCCAGCACTCTCGGAAGGCAAATCTCTTCTCCCTGTATGTCCTGAAGTGAGTGCATTGTGTCATCATGTGTGCGCGAGCATGTGTCCTTGAGTGGAAGTCCCCTGGTGGTGGCAGGAATAGACAGTGTCCAGTGGCTGCACTGCCAGAGCTGCGAACGTCCTTGATGTAGAATGGAGGACAATATGATCTGAGTGAACAATGAAGAACCAATAACAACACTGATCCGCCAAATCTCTCCACACCAAAGCCCGTCTCTCCACACTCAAGTACACAGAATATACAGCTGCCTAAGCGCTATCTCCCTCTTCCCTTTCACTTGAACTTGAAACCCATTGACGTTTTTGAGAGGGATTTGGTCCAACTCTGTTCCTCAGAGCTACAGCTGCAATGGGCTGCATAAAAGCCCCTCAGCTATTCTGACCTGCGTTCTTGCAGCAAACAGAACCCCCTGACCTCCACGTGTGGGTCAGGAGAATAAACACTGCACTGATTATTCTATCATCGGCTGTGAAAGCATTTACGCTCCCATAAGAAAAACATGAGACGCTAGTCAGATCTGCAGCAACTCGTATTTCATTTTTTCTTTGCTGGAGCCACAAGTGTGGTCATTGTGGTCACGGAGATCTACCTTCCTGTGGAGTTTAGTTCCAGCCACAATCTGCCACACCTGCTCCAGTTAATTAACATCTGCAGAAGTCCCAGACTGGATCAGAGCAGTGTGTTATAAGCAGGTTGAAAGTAAACTCTGGAGCACAGTAGATGTCCAGAAGAAGGGCTGGTAGCTACTACATTAGACAAATATGCACGGCACAGGGCAAGCATGGAAGCACTGGGTTGCACCAGGTTTAGGTTTATACTCGTTTGGACGGCAAGTCTTTACTGAGTCCTCAGTTAATGTTCCAGACTATGCTTTTGCTAAATCTGGCTGCACCACAAAACTGTAAGTCCTGCCTTAAGTAGTAACAACTAACTAATGCGTAAATCGCTTTAACATGACGATAACATGTTTAGAACCAATCAGTAAACTTGCTCCCATGGAAACGCAGTGGCAGTTGGCTTTGACTTCTCAATGGAAAAATCTCCAGCATGGAAGAGAACGATGTGTACAGGTTAAACTAAAAAAAACCCGCAACCTACAGCCACTGTCTGTTTATTCTTTAATATTTTCCTGAGAAAACCAAATATGCAGCTTTTTAAACAACAACCGACACAACAGCAGCCTCAGTTTAGTTTCTGACCTGGAGCTGTGGGTGTTTAGTTTCATGCTCGGAGTTTAAACCAGGCCGATGATTAGAGCTGTAAGTAAAATCAGTGTATGGTGTTTAGAGTTCTTACTTTACCAAAAAAATCCTGTTTTTGGTCTTTTTGCGCTTTATATGTGGTTTCTGATGGTTTCCCCAAACCTTACACCTGCCCTTACACTAAGCTCAACATTAAGACTAGTTTGTGGTGCAACTTGTTCTGATTTAGAAATGCATAAACCTGAACTTAGTAAACACACATTATAACTACATTTGAACCTACGCACAGCTAGTGCAACCAGCCACAGAACACCAATCACCAGGACTGTTTGATTCCACTAATCCTGGTGTCAACTGGTGTCTGATTTTGAGTGATGGGCATTTGATTGAGTCGAATCCAAATGCCAGTTAGACATAATAAGTTTCTCAATTACAAAAATCAGAACCCAGGGTGGGAGATCCTCAACGCAAGAGTTACATTATTAAGTGCATAATACACCATTATGATTTATGGTATGAATAACAAGAGATCTTGACATGATAACCTCATGTGCTACCTCATGAGTTGTTCTTCGGGATGTTCTTCAAGATGTCAGCTATTTAATGGCAAGTATATGATTTATAAGGTCTTAGTGAGGTAGTCTGGAGAACTCTAGCTCAATTAAATGAGCTGAATATCGGGGGCTAGCTTAACTGTACCTGATCTTCCTCCATCAGCTTTCAGTGTGTACAGCACCTGAAGTTGACTGTAAGGCATAAAGTTCATCATAAGCCAAGTTTTTTGTTACAGATTTGTCCAAAGCAAAATATAGCAAATTGATATTGATTTTTCAGACAAAATGATCTAAACCAGGGGTGTCAAACTCTGTGGGCCAGCTGTATTTTTATTTCATTTTGCTATGACCTGAACTGGCCATTGTTCATTCAAAATATGCCAAAACTGCAACAGCAAAATAGGCACTGAATACTTGAACCATTCAAAAATAATTTTAAATAAAAAAACTAATTGTTGTATATAACACCATAGACCACATTGGCTACAGATAACCACTGAACCTCTTCAAATGTCCCCAGGAAGTACATCTACCTGCCTGAACTAGCCTCCTGGCATCTTTTCTTTTCGGTGGAACTGCTGTCCACAGATTGTTATTGGAGGAGGAGGGTCAGAGAAATAGTGCGCATTGCACTGAAGTGCATGCTGGGGACTGTAGTACTGCTCATAGTGAAATGGGCTAATATTAATAGATAATGAAAATAATTTAATATAGGATTGCGCCACAGCCTGATTTAGTCCACAGGCCTTGTGTTTGACACACGGACTCTAGACAGTAACAACAGAATACCCCACACTTTGTGCATGCAGTCGAGAGCAAACTTGACGGCCTTAAAAACTGGAATTTGTGAAATCAATTCCATAGCTTTGAAGCCAACACTTGATTCCCATATGCCTGGCAACAGTGAATCGACTCTTTCTGGGATCCCAGCCCTGCAAATCACATTAACACTAAGTATAAACAAGGCACACAGGCAAAAAGACATTTCACTGCATATATATTTCTGTGTGCATGAATGTGTGACGTGTAATGTGTATATTTTTTGGTGTGAAAGCAATTAATCCCTTCAGAAGACCTTTATCAAATGCATCAAGTGTGTTAAACCTTGACTGAATCTCTGCATGTAGTTAGGAGGATGGTTGGTGACCACTGGTCTTCATAAAGTTTGCTGCTGGAGCTTCCCCTAGTGCTGCCTGGGGAGCTTGCAAGCAAGCAAAGAAAGAAAGAGTACTTCAGAAAGTCAAGATCAAGAAGGCATACAAGAAATACAGGTAAGAAAGAAAGAACTCAAGCTCAATTAACTGAGCTGAATATCGGGGGCTAGCTTAACTGTACCTGATCTTCTGCTGGAGCTTCCTCTAGTGCTGCCCGGGGAGCTTGTAAGCAAGCAAAGAAAGAAAGAGTACTTCAGAAAGTGAAGATCAAGAAGGCATACAAGAAATAGAGGTAAGAAAGAAGTGAAGAATCAAGGCAGAGCTGTTTAAATTCAGCTGAATAAAGTTAAGTGTGGATTGCAGAGAGACAAGAGCGGAGGGCTTATGGCATGGCTTTGTGTCGGGTGGTGGCTTTGAGATCTAGAACTGCTAGGCCCTTAATGGGTCTCCCGAAGGTAAAGCAGTCGAGGTTCTATCATTCATTAAGCAGCCTCCATCATCACACACATTCTAGACACTTAATCACGAAGACAGAAAGAAAATACCTTGAAGGTCACAAGGGGGAGAGAGAGATAGCGCAGGGTGAGGGGTGAGGGAGAGGAGGGCCCACGAGTGGCCTCGTTTTGATGGAAGACGATATGCCATGCCTTCCGTCATCTACATACGACGTGTGATCTGAGGACATGGCGAGACCTTTGCCACAGAGGTGACAGAGTCTGGCGACAGATCACATCCAAAAAGGAATTCGGAGATTCAGTAGATATCTCTAATGGGACGAGTGTAAATGACATCTAATGGGAATATTTGAAGCATCTTGCTTCGCTGTTCTTTGCCGCGGCTGCAACTCAGAAGCCTTCCTCCTCATCATGCATATTCACTGTCGTTCCCCATCAGGTGTTTTCATTCTGATGTTTTGACACGTTTTTCTGCCTCGTCGCACTCTCCCCCCTGATTTGCTTTGCTGTTTAATTTTTCCAAAGAGGGGGCGGCGCAACCCGGATCGCTTGACAAGCCGGAGACTGTTGCTACATGATCCCAGACAGACAAAGAAGAACGCAGTGGAGCCCACACTCCACTGCCCCAAAATAAAAAGCGCTTTGACCTCCTGCGCATCTGTTTTCGCCCCTCAACTGTGACGGACTCGACCAGCGGCCTCCGCCTGCCTACATAATGCACTGCGCTCCTGCACGCATAGGGCCCAAACCCCTGCCCCTGCACTGGGAAACTTCTCTCAAAATGCAAATATGTCAAAAGCCTGAGCAGCAGAGTCTGAAGGTGCATTCAAGCCCTGAAAGGGTCCCGCCACGCTGCGATAATAAATGGACAAGCTCAGACCACGCACTCAGAGCAGATCAGACCGCACTGACAACCGTATCAAAAACATAACAGACACTTTCTGCACGGGAATTTGTATAATATTTGCATTTGAAAGAGTGGGCTGAAGAGTTTATGGTCTGCGGTGGACCATGCTGAGGGTTTGGAGATGAAGCAGCTCCATCAGCCATGATGATAAACAGTAGAGCACCAACTGAGGAGAAGCTGTCATGGCAGCATGTATAGAATTTTCCAAAAAAACAACAGCTGTATATGTACAGCATTTACATTTACAGCATTTAGCATTTATATAACATCATCTTATAACAGGACTGGCAGTTCCAGTCTGAAAAAAAAATAGTTATGTTCAAAGCCACTGTAAAACACCCAATATGTGTACACCTATGAATTTCTTACAACAACTGAGTTCTGCATTAACATGCCGTCACATTCTGTGCATGGACAGCTGAGTGTACGGATAGATAGAACCAGGCATCAGCATGAATATAAAGTAAACGGCCTGAAGCAGCACTAGATACCCATCCTAAGAACATGCTTTTGTTTATTGCCACCGGCAGCACGGTGGCGTGGTGGGTAGCGCTGTTGCCTCACAGCAAGGAGGGCCTGGGATCGATTCCCCGGCCGGGCGACCGGGGTCCTCTCTGTGTGGAGTTTGCATGTTCTCCCCGTGTCTGTGTGGGTTTCCTCCGGGTTCTCCGGTTTCCTCCCACAGTCCAAAAGACATGCAGTCAGGCCAATTGTGTAAAAATGATCAGATTGTAAGTTGCTCTGGATAAGAGCGTCAGCCAAATGCTGGTAATGTAATGTAATATTGTCTTAACAGCTAGAACTAGAACTAAAAGCTGAATAACTGGAAGTAGCTAAGAGACTAACAGATTTCTCAGTGTTAGGCTTTCTATTCCAGCATTTACTGAAGGATTAAGTGTAAAACTGCAGCACACACAGTAAAAAATGTTACCCGAATTTCATACAAGTTTCACATGTTTGTGATTTTGGCAGATCTGCCCTAATTTAACTAGAATACGCTACTTACAAGGTATAGGTGTCTGCAGTAAACACTGCTATATCATCATATTTTCATTATTATGAAATTAATCTAAATGAATTACTTTTTGTGCAAGACAAACTGCATGCGGATTATTAATAATGATAATTTATTGAACATTTGGGTAATTTATCACATTGCATGTTGTCAGCATTTTAGAAATGCAATAAGCCACTTAACATCACAGGTAAAATCACTGTAAAACACAGACTCTCTGGGCTTATATGGGCTTTATTTTTAAAAATTATAATTATTTGTTATTACATTTTTGTAAGTCCTTTACAGAGAAAATGCTACTTGTTCTCTGTACCTTGTTATTGACAGTTGAAGTTGAAAATACCTGTTTCTATTTACAGTGTGTTAATGTCATGATGAATGGGGAAAAAGTCTAGTTCCAATGATTTACATTAAAAGTTTTTTTTTTCTTTTCCTGTAAAGACAGTAGTGATATATTTATATAAAACAAAAAAACATGCATATATAACATGTGTATATGTATGTTTATGTCTGCCCACATCAAATATTACTCATGCATCCCGTGGGCCTAAGTGGTGAAAAAAAAAGACTATGGTTCTGATTTCTCTCCCACTCCACTACCCTCCTCCTTCCCCAGAAGACGAAAGAAGCGATTCACCACACGTCCTCCCAGTTTAAAGAAAACAAGCAGCTGACACATTTCCTACCAACAGGCCCTTCCTCAGATAGCACGCCGCTCCTGTCAACAGGAAGTCCATTCAGCAGCAGGCTGCTTCTGCTCCATATATACAACTTCAGCCCACACTGTCCTGAGAGGCTCAGGGCAACTCTGACCCAGACACGCATTCAAAACGAGAGTGATGGGGGGTGGGGGGTGGGGGGAGTAGAGGGCGAGGATGAGGACTTTGCTGCCCGTGCCTCGCAGCAGACTGACTGTGTGTGAGCAGGAGACCTTCAAACGCTCTTGGTTGGAGGAGGCAGGGCTTTTTGAAAGCTTGCACAATACTCCTGAAATCAATTAACGTGCAGTCACTGGTATCAGCATTACGCACAGCATCCTATTACCTCAGCACTCCGAAATAACTCTGACCAGAGTGCTGGGCAATGCTAACATAACCTCAGCACAGGAACATGGCACACAAACGTACAGTGTTTTGGCTCGGGTCACTGCCTGAAGTCATGGTCAAAGCTTCCAACTCCACCACTCACTACTAACAGCTCCACTAACTATGCCTGACTATCTGGACACGAGGCCGCCCCTATTACTGCAGTAATTAAAACACACACACAAGAAGAAAGTTTGCAAAGGCGGTGCAAACTCACGTTAAGCGCCGAGGACATTTGAGCAGCAGGAAAGAAGAAGAGCGAACCTGACATTGACCTTCGCAAGGCTGGAGCTGTGCTGTTTGAGCAGCTGCTAATGGGAGAACTGGCAGGAGAGAGAGACAGGGTGAGAGGCAGAGAGGGAGAGAGATAGAGAGAGAGAGAGAGAGAGAGGGAGGGAGAGAGAGAGGGGAAGAGAGACAGAGAGAGAGAGAGCAGGCGCTTTCTGCAGGCTGCTGTGATGACATGCAGCCGCTTTTTTTTTTTTTTAGTAAGAGGGGCTTATCTTTGTCTCTATGGTAACTGTGTCTCTGGGTGGTTATTAGAAACCCTGAACTTCCTGTGCTTCTGCAGAATCAGCCAATCGGAGGCTGTGTTCCTCATAGGCGGGGAGAGCTCTGCTATAGGCAGCAGAGGAGCGGCCACATGAGGGGGCCATAGAAACAGAGGGTCAGGAAAAAACTTACTGCTGGGGAGGAGAAAAATGCAGACTTCTCCCAACCGGCACAAACACAAAAGAGAGCAACGCCGCCTCTGCCCAGGCAAAATAAACAGGCAGACGTCTCCTCACTGTAGCAGAATGCCAGAGCTGTCCGTAAAGGAACTTTCCGAACAGAATAAAAGTCCTGAATTAGTGGAGAGCACTTTTATGGCCCTATTTATAGCAAAAAAGATCATCCACACTGTGAAGACAGACTCACTGTTTCCAGAGGGACACTTTTTTCAACATAATGAAAAGTCTTGGAAAATACAAACTCAGCATCTCATATTCCAAGAAAACAGCCAGTATAGTGGTTTAACGAGTCACAGACAGACAGACACAATAAGAGAGACAGACAGACAGAGAGAAATGAAAGAGATAGATCATAGGAAAGAGAGAGAGAGAGAACAGGAAAGAAGCAGAGCGTGAAAGTGACAGAGGGAGAGAAAGGTTGCAAAGGAAAGAGAGAGCAAAGGAAAGAGAAGGAAGAGAGAAAGCAAAGAGGGGGAGAGAAAGAAAAAGAGGGAGAAAGGGAATAGAGAAGTAGAATGTGAAAAAGAAGAGAGAGAGCAAGAGAGAGAGAGAGAGAGAGAGAGACAGGGAAGGAGAGAGACAGAGACAGAGAGACAGATTCCTGGGAAGAGAAGGAGAAGAACAGAAAAGAAAAGGAAGGCAGAGAGAGGAAACACAGGAAAGAAATAGCAAGAGATTAGGAAAGAGAAGTAGAATGCGAGGGAGAGGGAGAGAGGGAGCAAAGGAAAGAGAGGGAGGGAAGAGAGCGCATAGGAAAGAAAATGTAGAGAGAGAGCAAAAAAGGGAAAGAGAAAGAGGGAGAAAAGGGAAGACAGGAGCAGAATGTAAAAGAGAAGACAGGTGGAAAGACGCAGAGAGAGAGACAAGTGAGGCAGAGAGAGCAAAAGAAAGAGAAGTAAGAGAAACAGCATATGAAATAGAATGAAGGGGGGAAGGCAAAGGGATGGAGAAAGACAGAAAGGGGGAGAAAGGGAAGAGACAGGCAGAATGTGAAAGAGCAGATGGAGAGAGATGGAGAAAAAGACGAAGAGAGAGGCAGATGAGGGAGAGAGAGCACAGGAAAGAGAAGAAAGAGAAAGCACAGGAAAGAGAATGTAGAGAAAGGGAATAGAGAGAGACAGAGATAATGTGAAAGAGTAGACAGAGAGACAGAGAGGGAGAAAGAGATGGAGAAAAAGTCAGAGAGAGAGGCAGATGAAGGAGAGGGAGCAAAGGAAAGAGAGGGAGGGAAGAGAGAGCATAGGAAGGAGAAGGATGAGAGAAAGCAAAGGGAGGGAGAGAGAAAGAGAATGAGGGAGAAAAGGGAAGAGAGAGGCAGAATGTGAAAGAGAAGATGGAGAGAGATGCAGAGAGAGACAGAGAGACAGGTAAGAGAGAGGCAGAGAGAGCGAGGAAATAGCTTAGGAAAGAAGGGGGAGAGACCAGAGAGAGAGAAAGAGAGAGAAGAGAAGGAAGGAAGCAAAGGAGAGAGACAGAAAGAGAAGAAAGGGAGACGGAGAGAGAAGTGAGCGGAGGAGAGGAGCCGAGTCCAGCCCTGACGGCTCTTGCCATGCATTCACACATTCCTGCACTCGAGTTAAGAGGCAGACACCGGCAGGCTTAGAGCTGAGCGCGCGCTTAATGCTGCTGAATGCTAACAAGTGACAGAGAAAGCCTGGGATTAGCAGAGTAGAGAGAATAGAGGGAACGCAGGTAAACAACAGAGGCAGCTTTTCAGCAAGAGAGTCCTGAAGGCGCGCAGAGAGAGAGAGAGAGAGAGAGAGAGAGAGAGAGAGAGAGAGAGAGAGAGAGAGAGAAAGTGGAACTCCTGAATGAGCGCGAGCGCTGTCTGACCACAACCAGAGAGAAGCTTTACGCAAACTCAGCAGCAGCAGCTCTAACTGGAGAAGGAACGAGCCCTGCCTGCACTCCAGCAGGAAAACAAGACAGCGGTGATGAGAACTAAGCGTGTGTGAATAATAAATATAAATATATACACATATAAATATGCCCACTCTTCATGGTCACTGGCTGAGGCTGTGCCGCTGGACCTGGATTCATGACGAAACTTCACTCCGGAGCGTCTTCATTGAACACGACACAGCATTTGTTGACAATACTAGGAGCAAAGTTCTGCAGCTGCTGACCATGAGCACAAACCCAAACACTCACCAGCAGAAAAGAGTGCATGACCCCAAGAGGGAGGGACACAAAGGGTAAAATATCTTGCCGTTGGAGAAGAGAGACGGAAAAAAGGAGGGAAAAAGGAGGCGGGGGGACTCTGGCGGACGAAGACTGAGCAGTTCTCCACACACGCACAGGCAGTCAGGAGCTCAGAGCCGAGCGCTGTTTACAAACGCAGCGGCTGGATTTCGCCTGGACCGCTCCTCAGTGACAGGGGCAGCGCGAGCGACAGGAGCGTGCCCCCTGTCCCTCGCGGCTGTCAGAGTATTTCACCCTGTGTGGGGGGGGGCGCATGTCCCACACCAAACACACTCGCAAACTAACGCAAACACGAACACACGCACTCTCTCGACACAGCGAAAAATCCCTCAGATTACAGAAAGAATTAACAATAACACAAAACCTTTTAATCCCGATCTTCTCCTGATTGGCTGCGTCCTCATGAGCTTCAGCTCCAGCTCCAAATGTTTAAATCCCACTGGTTAATCCCTCCATTCCACTCGCAGACAGGATTCTAGCAGAGACCACGGTGGGCTTGAACATTCACTTCAACGTTCGCTCTCTCTCTCTCTCTCTCTCTCTCTCTCTCTCTCTCCCTCTCTCTCACTCTTTCCCCTCTCTCTCTCTCTGCACTCTGTTCGCCTCTCTCTCTGAGCTGTGGACCCAAGCAAGCTCGGAGATGAAGGCAGAGGCTCTCCCCGGGTCCTACTGCCCCGCGGTTTAACTGAAAGAATGCCATTGTTCCCAGCGTGACCCGCAGCTCCGCTCGGCTACACGGGACTAATAATTCCTGCGCCAAGAAGCAACTTTGCTAAAAGCTGGAAGAAACAAATGAGAGCTCTGAATTTTGCTTTTTAATTTCGTGGCATGTTGTCAACAGACTGACTAGCAAAGAAGCACATAACAGATAACAAACATATAATAATAATAATTATACTACACACACACACACACACATATATATATATATAGACACACACACATATCACTGCTGTCGGAACTTTCATGTCCTTCTTTTTTGTCGTTTTTGACATAATCTGAAAATGCCTGTTGTCCTTTTAACTTGTGTGTAAATTTCATGATGAACGGACCAAAAGAAACGGCCCAAAATGACTTGGAACAAAGTCTGGTTCCATTGACTTACATTAAAAGTAAAGTAGGTTTTATCCTTCTTCTGTAAAGTTACCATTTTGGATATTCGAGGCTTTGTTCCAACAGCAGTGATGTAAGTAAAGGCATTTTAGGAGAGTACTTTTACAATACGTACCAAATAAAAAAGTTCATTTTAAATAAAAACTGTTTTAACATCAATGCACAGCCGTAGCAAATACCCCGTTAGATGAACTCTAAAGAGGACCTTGATTAACAGCTTCTTTACAAACACAGAAGTTCCGACTAAAGTAGACTGATAGATCAATGGTGATGAGTCAGTTGTTAATATCAGCCTTACTGAGTGCATCTGAGGGATGATCACATTGACCATGTCCTCAGTGATGGACATGTTTGTGAGTGATAAGCTTAGCATCAGTGTTGTTCTGGGGATTGTGTGAGCAGCAGTGGACAGATGCAGGTGATGAGAGAAGGAAGAAATGAGAATTTTTGGAGCTTCACTTAAACGGTAAGCAAATTTTTCACAAAAAAAAGGTTTTCTTATGCGCCTTATCAATAGGCATTCTAAATGTGTTCTGATTAAGTTACGTATGGTGTATGCATGGTGTATTCACTATTAAACCAGCATTACTTTTTCAAAGTGTTTTGCCAAGCTTTTGCATAATTTCCCTATATATACATACATAAAATAAGATGTAAGACTGGCAAATGTTTAATGTTTCTATTTTCAGTTTATGAAACTTTAAACAATGTAAAAAATACAATACCTGAGCCTTTAGAATGGCAGAGTGAAGTTTTGCTGAATTCAGACTGGTTTCTCAGCAGCACAGAAACATTGAGCAAAAGCTGCTTTGCAGTGCCTCGTCCTAACCCAGTGACCATAAGCTAATATGTTAAACCTGAGCTAATGCACTATTCTTACTTGTACTCTTAAACTCATATCACTGCCAAATAGATCATTTGGGGGACAAAACAGCAATAAAATAGCCTGTGCATTAATGAAATGAATAAAATAACCTGTTATTTTGTATCTAGGCAGTTACAAATCACAAAACTATTCAAGTTACGAACCACTAAATCTCATGTACCAGCTGGTGGAGCAGGTGTAGGCATGAACTGAAGAGAACAACAAAAAGAAAACTGTAGCAGTCTTTGTTCTCCCTGAATATTAAACAGTTGCTCTCGAATCTGAGGAGACACAGCGAGCACATTTCTACAGACCTTTTAAGCAAGTTCAGTTCATTCAATTCAAAAGTGGTTTAATCGGGGCTAGTTTGTGTGACTCCATCATATCAAACAACAGTAAACTCTGTTTAAAATAACATTTCTACTGGGGTCCAAGTGTCAAATGCATCTATTTTCTGGCTAGCTCAAAGCTAAGCTCAGAGCTAAGGTTTGATGCCTCCTTGCATGCCCTGTTGCTGTCAAAAAAGGAGGAAGAAGCTATCAAATCTGTTTTGGAATGTGTTCAGGAGGATAAAGTTCCTGTGTGTTGAAGTTACGCTGACCCATTCAGTTCAGTAAAGATTTCAGCTTAAAGTCAGGCTGAATAAAGCAGTATTACTCAGTCAATAACAGACTGTTCAGAACGTATCAGATATCAGATTCCAGAAAAGACTTGGAAACAAAGAACATTTTTTGGGGCAAACGTATTTCTGCTTCTCTGTGTACTTGTATATGTGTATGTATACATATATATATATATATATATATATATCGCTGTGGTCAGAAGAAAACCTTGTATCTCCAAACCTACACCAACTCTACTTTGAATGTATGTCAATGGAGCAAGACTTTTTTTTCCAAGTTGTTTTGGGTCTATCCATGGGGGGTCCTGACCACTGAAGAACAAGGTAAAAGGGAGCTAAGAAATTATGCAGAGAAACAGATGGACTACAGTCTGTAACTGTAGAACTACAAAGTGCTTCTATATGGCAGGGAGTTGCTCTCCGCAGTTAACATTCATAGCAAACAGATGAGGGATTTATGTGGGCTTATGATCACCATTCCTGTGATATAGCACTGAAGAACACTAAATAACCATACAGAAAGTTTTACCTGTTTCAGACGTTAGGGATCAAACGTTCTGCGGCCAATACAAAGTGGTAAAATTAGAGCCTTCTTTTATCGTCGCTGTTATTGCTGTCTTTATAAGTAGCCTGCAACATCAAAAGGCATTTCATTAGATATTCACTTAACCATTCTCTGTCAAGATTTAAACAATAATCAGTATCTAAGCAGAAGACCATAAAAGTCATGTTAGAATATTTCCTGAATTAGATTGTTGAACAATAATTGAATAATTGATCATTGAGTTGGACTGTGTTCTTGATTTTAAAATACAGGAATAAACACAGAAACATTTTTCTACATCAACCAACATTAAAAACGCCTCACTTTAGAAATAAAATTGCTAAACAGTTGAATTTGTGCTGCACCTCCTCTGGGATCTGTTCCGAGTTTACTCACAGACAGTGTGCTCAATGTGCACACTGTATGTTTTAGCAGGAGTCCTGTTATTATTTATTGTTTTTGAAGTACTAAAAACTGACCCGCAAGCTGCAGTGATTCTTAATTGGGGCTTTAAATGCTTTTTCAAAACACTACATTGTTGGAATTCAAATCTTTCAGCCAATCAAAGATTTTGTTACTAGAAGCAGAGGCACTGGATAATTATTAATGATAAAGCCATTACGGATTGCACAGCCACTGCAGGCGAGTCTATAAATACCACATGCAACAGAAAGTAGCAGGCAGTGAAATTTGGGCTGCTTAAATCTGTCAGGCGGGGTATAGAACAGCCCGTGGCCATACGATCTGCCTGGGGCTCAGTCCACCCCCACAGCAGGGCGCAATACCACCAAACTGCTTCTCTCCTCCCCACACTCGGGCCGAGGACCGGGTATTGGCAGCACTTATATGATATGACAATATGATACTTATCATAATACAACTACTGTGATACAATATGTATAACCAAAACATCATGATATGATATTTGGCAATATACAAGCATCACGATAACTGTACAAGCCTTATAATGCAACACTTGTCACTATACACACCTTGATGATAGAATACGTATCACTATGTAAGCCTTATGATGCAATATTTATGACTGCATAAGCATCACAATGTGATGCATCACTGTAGAAAAATCATGATTTGATACGCATCGCTTTACAAGCATCGCCATATGATGAGATCAGGATACAAGCGTCACAATACAGTACTTATAAGTGCACATTATCATTCAATATGTTAACCTTATGACGTCATACTAATCACCACACAAGCATTAAATGTGATATGAATCACAGCACAAAAATCATAATATGATGCACTATATAAGACTTTTGATACAATACATATGACTATAAAGCTTTACTGTATCACTGTGTATGAATCACAATATGCTTGATATCACTGTATGAGCCTTACAATACGTATCACTATACAAGCCTTATGATGCAATACATATCACTATACAAGCATTACTTGCAATATGCATGACATTGCAAGAATCACGATATGATACACTGTACAAGACTTTAGGCTTATGATGCATATCGATATACAAGCAGGACAATACGATACTTATCAGTATACATCATCACACAATATGTATCACTGTACAAGCATTATGACACAATACACATCACTATACAAGCGTCACAGTATAATATGACAGAACAGCACACCAGATATTATACTTTACTGAATTTTTTGTTGCTGTTTATGTTGTTTAACAGGGTCACGATCAGTAGTAGCACTTAAATCTTTGGACTGATGCCTAAAGCACATTATGGAGGAAAATGCATGTGATGCTCAGCTCTGTACATTTAATTACTCCAGCACTTAAGGCGCCAAGTCACTCATCAGAGACTCAAACCTTCCAAACTGATTAGTGTGTAATTCAAGAAAACCTGAAATATAAATGATATGCTTTTTTTGATACTCTGTATTTGTTAAGCACGACTGGATATGAAAACAATAGCCTGCTGTCATTGGCTGACCATTTTAAGAAAAAAAAAATGCTTCGTTCGAGTGAATGGCCGAGTTCTGCGCAAAATCTTTTTTTCCCACAATATTGTGAACATCAACCTCTTATTCTCCAGGGTATATTTTGGTTTTTCCATCTGAATTTACATGATGAAATCATAAGGCAAATTATTCAGTAACTGCATGAAATAATTGCAATATTTATTTTATTTAAATTTTGATTTTTTTTTATTGTAAAAGTTCCCCTCAAATTAACAGAAAATGTGTTTTATGATCAACACATATCGCTATACGCTTATAATTTACTGCTGAAAGCCAAAAATCTTAGACGCTCTTTGTATTATTTTATAAAGATCATTTTTACAGAGTAAATCACTGAAGAGACGCCATCTGTTTATAGTTTATAGCCCAGATTTGTGGAAAAATCTGGAGTTCGGCTTCTTTTATTATAAGGGTTTAAAATGACATCACAACCTATTTGCCTGGAAAGAAGACAGTTACAGCTGTCATATGACACCCACTGTTAGAATGTAGTGCATTTTGGACCCAGTGTTGGTTCCAAGGAGTTTAAGAGGTGACAACCTATAAATTCATTTTGCTGTTTTTTTTATATGACCTGCAGATCGCTTGGCCTCATATTCCTCATTTGTACCCAAACGTCAGCTTGGGGCAGCTGCACCATTATGTAGTTTTTTGTCTTTTGGAAAGTATATGTACATTTAGAAATATCACACTATAAGGTCTGAACGCATAAGCAGCTTCTCTCATACATTCACATAACACATACACCATCCAGCCACTCCATTAACACACCTTTTTGTTTCTACACTTCACCGGAACTGCTGTGTCTGACCCTCTCACACCAGGCAACACACAAAAACACTACCACCATATCAGTGTTACTGCAGTGCTGAGAATGATCCACCACCCAAATTATACCTGCTCTGTGGTGGTGACGGACTACAGTCCCTAATTGTAGAACTATAACGTGCTCCTTCATAGTAAGTGGAGCTGATAAAATGGACAAAGAGTGTAGATACACAAGGGTGTATTTAATGAAGTATCGAGACACCCACGACTGTATCGATCTGTGTATCATTTATTCATAATATATTGCTGTATGAGTAAAACTCAGGACTGCAAACACACAACCAAGAACGAGAGTCAGTTTGTGTAACTGGACTCTCAGCATAACTCTTAGTGGGAAGCCATCAAGAGTGTTTTAACCAAAACCTACTTCTTATCTAAACAGGCCTTATTCAATAAGCCTGTAGTGTAAACTGAGGCCAGACCCTGACCAAATCCTAACAATAACAAAAAAAGATGAAGCATGTAGCTTACGATAAAGAACAGCCGTGCGAGAAAGCAGTTGGCTTTGACAAAATGTTATGCTAAACCAACTTGAGAGCGTGAGCGCTTTCCAAATCTGTATATTTTTCAGATCAAGCAGTTAATCATGTTCATGTAACATTTCAGTTACAGAGACAGACTGAGCTGCCAAACGGCCTGGCCGCTGAAAGCCAGCCAAAAGCCATCAAGCCTTTCAACCAGCTGTAGAGCAATCGGATCGGACGGCGCTTGTGTTCGGCATCACATGCAATAATACTGGAAGTTTCAGTGTCTGCTGCAAAAACAGCATACAATGGACGAGGATGCAGACAGAGCTATGACTCACATAACAGCACAATTTAGAGCTATTTTTATAAACAAGCCAAGTGACTTTGATGAGGGAAATAAAGCTCGATGCAACGCTTTCTATCACAAAATCAATAAGCGTCAATGTCAATCAATCAGCAGAAAATTCCTTTTTTGAAATGTGAAAAGAACTCAATGAAAGCCACACTGTGATTTGTCTGCTGTGCATAAAGCTATCGCAAAAATGAACTCACTCACATCAACAACATCCTCAAACTACATTCAAGATGCTTTGATGACCTCTGGCCTGAGGTGAAGGTGAAGTATAGAACTGCGGTAGAACTTTGCACATCTATCAGCAGAAGAAACAGAGATTACTGGGCTCTGCTTTTGGTCTAAAATAAAATGTCACGCCTACTGGCCGTTCCTCCATCCAGAGATCAGCTTCTCCAGAATATTGAGAGGCTGACTCCTCCCACACTCACACACCTGCCTACAATCTACTCATCAGCAACCCTTTTTACCTGGACTCTTACTCTGCCTCCTTGCGAGGTATTGCCACTCTCTGTGTCACTATCGAGCCGGTTTCACTGTGTTTTGGTCATTCCTGTTTTTTCTAGACTCTTTGCCTGTTGGTTCTATGATTTTGCTCTGGAGACATTGTTTATTAAAAGACTCTCTGCATTTGCATCTAACAGCCCTGTCTGAGTGTTACAACGTACTTCAAAAGGCAGAGAGGTGATAAATCGCAAAGCATTACAGATGTGGTCACCAACATAACCGAATGAAATTAAACAGCTTAATAAAAAAACACATTTGTAATTTATCATAAATCAAAGAACCTGATATACTAAGCATTTTGCACCAATTTCATCAATTTCATTCATAAATCGGACGCATTTTGCATGTTTGATCTCTACCAAACTAGCATAAACATGAAACATGACTCAATGCTGAGCGACAGAATAACACACAAAATAATGTTTTAAGATGAGAATGCCCTTTTAGGTAGAAGTGAAAGTACTGTAACGTCCCGCTACTGCCCACACACGATCGTGAGAGGCTCAGAATGCACGGTCATGCAGAGGGCCATGTGAAGAGGCAGCCCTCACTCCCCATAAAAAGGGGATTTATGTTAAGATATGTGTATGTGTTGTGTTATTGTGTGTTGGGGTGTGGCTGGGGGTTGGTCACCACGGGATGGAAGCTTATGGCTAGTGGTGGGGTTCAGCGTTTTGTATGTGTCTTTCGGCCTGGTCTTCAATAGAAGAGCACTATTCACAGCAGAATCACGGCCTCTCCTGTGTCTTACTCTATGCCGACACCACAGTGTAATTTGATACACACACATTTGATATACTCTGAAAAGTATGAATTCATCCAGATGAACATTTGAGAACATGTAACTACTCACCTCCACCCCTGGCTTACACAAACGCCAGTATTCGGCGGTTATGAAGAAGACCGGTCTGTGTCAGATCTGAGAGACATCTCTCATTTTCCTCAGATTAAAGATTCACTGCACCAGCACCATCTAACTGCTTTAAACTGATCATAAGCTTACTTCATGTATCTGTGAGGTAATTATCATGTTGTTCTGTCTCTCATATCTTTGAATGCAGTTGAAAAACAAAGCACAGATGGATGTCTCTATCATAACAATATTTTGCCTGAGGCACTTAAGTGAATTAATGTAGCATGGTTCCAGTGAAAAAGTACTCGCCTGGTGCAATCAAGGGATTATAAATATGCATTTTTAAATCAAATTCTGAGCTCTTGCTCAGATATAAATTACGAACATGTATTTTTTTGCACGGGCTGGGCAGAAACCTTGTTTTAAACAGTTATGCTGACGCCTCAGACGGGCTGCGTAAAGAGAAACTGCAATATGCTTTCACTTTCAATAAGCCCAGTGTGCTGAACAGATAAAGAAACCTTTCAGATGCTATGACACATATAGAAGTTCAATGTTGTGGAAAAACGAGTGATATGACCTCAGTGAGTGACAGATTGTTTGCACACGCACAGCTTATCGAAGGCTGTTACAAATCTTTTCAACCTTTTTTTCTTTTTCAACCTGTTTACCACAGCAGCTATCAGCCTTAGACAATCTCAAGCTATGAGACCCATCCCACGCTGTTATTTATTTATTTGTTTATTTTTGAGGTTTAAAAATGTGATTTCTAATCATCTTTGACTGCTGTCTCACCGTCTGCCCTTCACATTTTACACTCAGATATAAACTGTGCTGTCAGGAAAGAAATGAGGACATGCTTACAGGGCATTGGACTGTAACTCTTGCAGTATTGCGCTAATTATGATATTATGAAACATAACTGGAAAATAGAGAAAAAGACTGCACATGTCAATTGGATCATTAAAGGACAGTACTGTGCAGAGGCCACTGTTAATTTATTTAATTCCCAGTAAAATTGGCCATTAAGTACAGGTTATTCATTTATCAGGGTATATTTCTATGAGATTAGATATGCGATAATCCACTCGCATAATGAAGGGGAATGTCAAAGGATAATAAGTGAAACAACAGGCGTTTCCTAAACTGGAATGAAAAATGATTAAAAGCTACAGAGAAAACGGGACTCCTTATAATCGCACAAGACCTGGTAGACACCAAAACTGTCCCCAACAGATAAGCAGCACTTAAAGCTTTCATCTTTAACAGAGAGGAGAAAATCAAGCTTAAGATCTGAAAACATCCACAGGTGGTTCTGTCCATCTTTCCACTGTGAGAAGATGACTCTGTAAGGATGTAGATGGGTCTGAAAGGATGAACTTGCATTTAAACTAGAAGGATGGGTGAATAGCTCCAATACTTTTATTAAATTTGTGAAGGACACCACAATCATAGGCAATATCACCAACAATGATGAAGGACCGTACAGAAAGGAAGCCAAGCTCCTCACAGAGTGGTGTGCCGCCAACAACCTCTCCCTCAACGTCAGCAAAACCAAAGAACTGATTGTTGACTTCAGGAGGGGAAGTAGAGAGCACGCACCACTGAGCGTCGAGGGGGCGATGGTGGAAAGGGTGAACAGCTTCAAGTTTCTTGGTGTCTACATATCCGAGGATCTCACCTGGTCACTCAACACATCCCACATCGTCAGGAAAAGCCAACAACGCCTTCACTTCCTCAGAAGGTTAAAAAAAGTCAACCTGCCACAAAGTCTCCTCTGCAACTTCTACAGAGCCACAGTGGAGAGCATCTTGACCAGCTACATCACCGTCTGGTACAGCAGCGCCACTGCTGCTGAACGCAAGGCCCTGCAGAGGATGGTCAAAACTGCTCAACACAACTCAACAACTGATCAGCCTGATCACCCAGCACACTACACACTGAGCTCCACCAGCTCAGAGGACTGTATGCTGTGCACGTCATCTCTGACTGAGCCTTATTTCTAGTATATTTATACTGTAACTGTTCATTTAAGATTTTACCTGAACATTATGCTGCTACTCTGTACCTGCACTGTACATTTTATAAACAGATCACTGTATACATCTCTTTTTGCGCCACTAGTACTTCTGCATTTACTGTACTGTACTGCAATTCACCAGCACATTTCTGTCTATATATCTGATACACTTGAATATCTGACTATGCACACACTGTCTATACATCCAATATACCTGTTATAACCTTTGCCTATGCACATTTTGTCTACGTTCGAGACTTGTACTTACTGACTATGCACATTTTGTCTTGTCTTTTACTGCCTTTTGTCTTCGCACTTTTTGCTATTTATCTTTTATTACTGCACTGGAAAAGTAGCCAAATAGTGTTTCGTTATAATGTACTACCCTGCATTGTATAATGACAATAAAGTTGAATTGAAAGTTGACCACCCCAGATCCCACCTACATTCTTTTCAGGAGACTTGCTTTCAGCTTTTCTAAGAAATCTGCGGACACCGTTTTTCTCACCTCCAAAGTTCAGTTTTAGAAGTTGTATTTTCTGCTTTTCACGATCCAAACAATCCCAAACATATTCAATGATGTTGAGGTCGGGACTCTGGGGTGGTCAGTCCATTGTTCTGTTCCAGCTTCTTTGTTTGATACATTTTCTTTTATTTTCTGTATTTTTCTTTTTTCTCAATAAGGGCCACTTGACAGCTACATATCCTTTCAGACTCAGCAATGAGTTGATTTCAACCCACACAGCCTAAACAACTCCTTTCAGCCATCTTACACTTTCTCCATTGTCCACTGAGTCATTGATGCTGATGAGGTTCGCTGTTGTAGCACGGGGCTGGGCTCTGCTGCCGAGCCTCACTGCCGTGATTGCTTCGTCATCTTCCCCCTTGACAGGGGTACTGAGCGATATGCCTCGCTCTCGGCTGTTTGGACCTATCCGAGAGGGGGCGGGCATAGTGCTTGGTACCTCCTTCCCCCAGGCTAGTCTTCTTTGCCACCCACCTTTGACTTAAATGATATAGTGCTCAACTTCTTCCAGCTTGGCGGTTGTATCAAATATCTGTGTATGGGCAAATGCTCTTTTATTTACTGAACAGGCATTTCAAAGGCAGCAAGAAATGCAGGGCTCAACACTACCAAACCACAAAAGACAGGGGGATAATGTTAGTTACATTACAAAGCCCACCCTCCACAGACACAACTACTCTAATGTCAACAACAATTAGCAACAATAGTGAAAACAACAGTCCTTTTAACCGGGAGTATGGCGCACTCCGAGAGCCATTTTGCATGGCCACTTTCTGTGTCCGCCACAGCAGGACACGTTACTTGTATTAAACATGTGACTCCACATGGCAGAAAAGAGCCCAATAAATCATGCATAAGAGTGGGCACCATCTATAATTGAAATAAGTGTAGAAATTCTTTAGCTGTGAATGCCCCTGCTGGGGCATGTAGATGGGTAACTAGTCTCTCACCATGAGCCAAAACATTCTTTCGGCACCAGACTATATCTGTAATGTGACTCAAGAGACAGTAAGTGTTATAATAATCTACTCAAGTCTGGGATTTTAATAGACCAAAAAAAGAAAAAGAAAAAAAAAAGAAGTGAGCTAGCGCGACTGCGCTGTTAGGCAGAGCAGCAGTGATTGTTTTTCACTCTCTGTGAGAATGTGAGCAAAGAGCAGGCGAATGGGTGATGGATCTAACACAGGCACGCGTCTGGCGACCGAAAAAATCAATCACTGTAATGGCTGATGCTTCCGCTACGATACCCAGCAGAATGGAACGGAGCTTTAATGTGATATGCAAACAATAAAAACGGAGTGCAATTCTTTTTCAATAAAGGAAGGCACTTTTCTCACAACAAACCCTGCTTGAACAGGAAACTAATGTCACCATTCTTCCATCCATCTGTCTCTCTCTCTCTCTCTCTCTCTCTCTCTCTCTCTCTCTCTCTCTTTTCTTTTACTGTGGAAAGCACTTGTGGATGAACCCGGCTCTGATGAATGCAGTGCTGGAGGTACAGGAGAGGAAAGGCCATATTAACTGCTGTCAGAATTGAGCTGTCCTAACTGTAATGACTCACACCGGTGGGGTGGCTATAAACCAGTGGTGCATTCTGCTGCTACAATAGCTCAGGCTAAAGCTCGGCCGATGCCAGCTTTCCAGTCCGAGTCCAGCCTGCACTCTGTGTCACATAATGGTTCTGTGAGTATCCAGGGAGTTCAACAGCCAACCACGTCCTGGTGTGGCTATGAGGACCCCAGCAAATCCATCCATTGTTCCTTCCCTTCTGCCTCCCTCTACACTCAGACTACACGCACAGTGCAGATGGCGTTATTTGTCCAGATCCTCACCCAGCTAATGGACTAAAGCCCAAGTGGGTCATTTGCGCTGAGAAATATCAAGCCTTTCATCCACTCAATCCTCACTCACAGCCTACAATGTCACCTTTTGCATTGCAATGTCAACAGCCTGCCACAGGCATTTTGGCACAAGGACACGATAGGTCTTGAATTAATGTAGTGTGGTTGAATTTGCGAGGCATAACTGAGATTTGATGGCAAGCAGCAACGGAGCGGAACCACACCCTCTCAGTTGTGTCTCATCATGCTGGCTTTTCAAGCAACATGGACATTGCATGTTTCCTTTGGTAAATATGCTTTTGAGAATGCTCATTTTGACTCATTTGTCATTAAATTACTTTCAAATAACATAAAACACAATTATTTTCAAAGACTATATTATTTGCCATACAAACTGTGGAATATGCACCTGAGGGCCAAGTGCTGCTACGCTCTTTAAAACATTCCTTACATGGTTCTTGGTTTAAACATGTGTTTCTAGGAACAACAACTTCATTAAATCCACTCATATTTCATTTATGAAAATGGTTATTTAAGCTTGTGAATACCCAGGCTTATTATTTAGTTATTACACTCTTAGAAAAAAAGGTAGTAAACTGTCAATGGGGCAGTACACCTCTTGTCACTGGGGTGGGAACCTCAAGGCTACATCTTAATACCTTTAGTCAGGGAACATAACTGTACCATAATCCACTGAAATTATATTTTTGTATCGACTCCACACACCCCGTCTCGTCTCCAGGCTTTTTATTTTATTGTTCTATTTTAAAACATCAGGTACAAATATGTACTTTTCCACTGGACAAAATGTATTTGAGGTTCACAATTGGATCTTAAAACCACTGTTGAACCTTTGAGGAACATTTACATTGTTTGCACCTTGATGAACGAAAAAAACGTACTTGCACAGAAGTTTTATTTCTAACAGTGTAATCTTAAGATTATCACTCAGTAACTATGATAAAGACTGAAAAGTATAGGTGGCAAAAAATGTTATTTGATGTGAAGGTTATAAACATTTACAGCATTTAGCAGACATGCTTATCCAAAACAGCTTACAGAGGCAGGAGATGGTAGTCTTGCTCAAGGACTCTTAATGGTATAGTATAAGGTGCTTACCCAAGTTTGGGATTGAACCCCAGTCTACAGTAAAGAATCTAATTTATCCACTACACTATACCAACCACTGCATAAGTGCTACTGAAGTGAACATTTTGCTGGGGATCAATTCTTTTGAGTGTGTGACCACATTTAGTGCACAATTCAGATTATTAATTGCTTATTAATGCTTTGTTTAATTGCAGTTAAATGCTACTGATGTGTGGCTTATAGTCCTATTCATGTGTTTGCTCAGAAAGGTAGTTTGTATTCAAAAATCTTTCTTCTTTGTTAGTTCACACTCTACATATGAAATGATTGCTACAACAGCACAGAAACACCAAGTGATTAAGGGAGAGGTACAGATTAAATAGATATTCCAGATCATTCCAAGCCAAGAAACATTTGGGAAATTTCATGTTTGTACTGTGAAACTAATATGTATGTTATGTAGTTCAGAGAGTGCAGAATTGGACCAATATATGGATGAGTATGGTTTAGGGGGTCAGACCCGTGAATTCCCTGGCACATTCTAAGGCCTTTTTAACTGAATTTAGTCATGACCAGGCCCACCCACAAGTTAGATCCCCCATCGCATGTTGGTGAATTGCTTGTGGCAGGCACACAGGCACTTCCTTTGAGTCTGGTGAAGCATTACTGCATCTTTTTAAACTGCCACTAAGGCAACGTCACAGCTCAACACGTTTGGAGGAGAACACTAACTGCTAAATTTGTTACATCACACTGCTGTTGAGTCTAGCATTGAGCTGAGCAACAGGGGAGAGGGAGGGCCGTCCTACCCACCCCACAGAGAATGTGAGGCCAATTATGCTCTCTTGGGCTCTCGCCCACTGACGGCTGTGGCATTGCTGGGGGTTGAACTTGTGATGAACTCCCTATGACAGAGACAGCTCTTAGATGGTTGTGCCATTCAGGAGCTCCTCAACTGTTCTACAAGAGTGAGGACTGGAAAACCGGATCTGTGGGAAGACACTGGCCATTTAAGGGGCTAAACAATCAAAAATTTTCTTTAGGGAACCCAAAGTACTTCTTCTAAGGCATTGCTCCAAAGAGCCTTCTTAGCACTGTTATTCTATAGGGAGTGAATAGGGAGCAGAGTATTAGGTGGTCTACAGGTCAAAACTGGAATTTGCTAAGGGCTTTCAGAAGCACACAAATTTATCAGTCTGAAGTTACTCAAACCCATCAAACAGCCTGTCATTAAGGTTGGCATAAACCCCTGATTGATGGGTTATTGAATGTCCAGATGACAGGTGCAGCCTAGGTTAATTTTCAGCACTGCAGCTCAATATTACTTTGAGTACTTCAAACTGAGACATGTATTGACACGGATCCCTTCAATTTACCAAAGCAAAACAGAGTGAGAGACACAACACTGTCTGAAACCTGCAGCACTCTGCTCTTCACGAAACCTTTCACTCTGCCACATTACCTTGTAGCTCTCTCTGGACCTAATAATTGGTGTTAGTCAGTGGAATCTGCAATATTTATCATTTCTGTTCACTCACTCTGATCGTTCCATTTTCTGTGAGCATAAACCAATGGTGTAATTTAATACAGTCGCAGAGAAACATCTTGGAAAAGTTGCTCATGAAACCCGAGCCCCTCCTGAGACTCTCCGGATAAAAAATGGTTCAGGCCCTGAGTGCACGCCAACAGAGCTGTCTCTATGGCAACCAGACTCTTTCTCCTCCCCCTTACACATTCAACTGTTTAATGTCAGTATAATTGGTTCAGTACATCAGCAGTGAATTGCTGTATTATATGCTCTTCTATATGCTAAGGGAAAACATGCCTTGATTGAATGTTGTCTGAGCACACTCTGTTTTCATCATGCGCTTCCCCAATTGATTTTCCATAAATCATATTGGGAGCTAGCATCATCGGTGCCAGAGCCGATACACAGTCGCTATGTGTCAATTTTTGAGCCAAAACTTGTATCTAAATGAATAGATTTTTATCATATTTCCCATCGGTGAAGACTGGCCTCATATAAGAACAACCCAAATACCTTTCTAAGTAGGTCTTCACAGGCTTGACTTGTACATTTGCAAATCTGTTCTGATTATTTTCATCAGTCTTGCTGTAAGACATGTCTTTTCTACTTCCAGTCAGTGCCCACATCGCAGGCAGTGAAGCATTAACAGGACAGGGCTCTTCCAGTTCTTTAACTCCCTTAAATTTCTGATTCATTCACGCCTGGGGCAAAGGCAGAGAGGAACCGTTTCCTTTAAAAGTGGGCCAAAATCAAGGGCCAGCGTGATGCTCCTTTCCAACTGGAGCCCTTTCTGAGAGAAAGAGAAGGGGGATTACTAACATAATACTGCACCCTGCATGTTCTCTGCAGCCAGGACCCTCCCAGGGGTCTGCTTGAGTCCTCACAAAAGCATTGATCCCTTGTTATTGATCGGCTTTATGTACCACTTTTTCTTCCTCTTCTCTCGTCCATCATGCTGTGTGCTTCGCCACTGGCCTGTCTGCATACCATGGCATGTCGGGACTGCAGATGTGTTTGGATAAGAGTCAGCATGAAGCTCACAGCAGGCCGTGGTTTGGTCCATTTGATGTGGCCTTGTTAGCTTCACCTCAATGTCTGCAATGAAAGGTTAGCAACCACTTAGTCTCATAAGCGTGAGTTTCAGGTTTTGATGGGTTTCATAAGGTAATGTGGCCAAGAACCACCTACTTTGACAGGAAAGGGTGATTTAACATCTTGCAAATTTACAAACACTAGTTTGTTTTTGTGCGCTGTGTAGGTTACAAAATTTCAGTAGTTGTGACCCTCTTGGTGTATAATTACATTGTTCTTCGTAAATTATTTCATGCACAAAAAATATTTTTTTTTTGCCATTAAATTTAAAGTGGAAGTGAATTTAAGGTGGCAGTAGATTTAAGGTAACACTAAATTTAAAGTGATATTGAATTTAAAGTATCAGCACATTTTAGGTGGCCGTGAATTTCATAGCATAGCAACCACCTAGCAACACCTTACCAATGACTTTGGATATCATAGCAACCGCATAGCAACATCTACTGTAAGCAACAATTTAGCAACCGTCAACTGTCTTGCAAAATTTTAACTTTTAACGCAATTAGCTGGCTTTTTCAAACTTTCCCTTTCTAGTATGTTATAGAGTTCGTACACCTCTGTAGGAGGAGCCTCTGAGTCTGAGCTTAGAAACCCCTGCTCTTTCATTTTGGCTGGTAAAAAGTGGTACACTGCCTCCAGCTGCAGCTGCTCTTATAAGTCTCGCACCCATCGCTTTTTATGTTTGAGTTAAGAACAGTGGGGCACAGGGCAGTTAAACGTGAATGGGTTCTGCTGTGTCACTTTGCTGAGTCAAATGTGCCAGATCAATATGGTGACAGGCTCACTGGCCTCCAGTCATTTATTTGTTCTCCCTGTCACTGGCAACTAATTACACTTCACACTTTATAGAGCGCTACACAACCTACTATGCAAACCTTCGTTTCTGATCATATATAAATGGATCCCAACTCTATGATCATGAGCTACACTTAAAAAGGGTTTTTCAAGGGTTCTTTAGTAAAGGCAAAGGTTATATGCTCCATTCTACCATTCTAAAGGTTACATGCTCCATTTTACAAAATCAATAAAACAATTAGACCTTACATTCATACAAAGATTATGTTACAACTGATATAAACCCAAAGTATTAATTGAGATAGTATTAAGTTAAATATATACAAAAGTTATTATTTACAAGTTACTTTCTATTGGGAGGTGGGTGGCCCATACCTAATCTCCTAAATATAATTTTTTTGCCACAAACTGTTTTAGGCAGAATCTCAAATGCCTCCTGACAAAGTGAAGCACATAGGTCTTAAAATAAATAATACAATAAAATACTTAAAATACAATTCAGTAATATTTCAACAACACTTATTGTCAATTTTCTCTGTTTAGACGCCATGTGAAATTCACCATGTGAAACTTCCATGTGAAACTTCCCTCTGACTCACTTTCTTCTCTGACTGCTGTTTCTCGCCTCGTCCCTCCCGTGTGTGCGTCACTTACTCAAGTCTCAAATCTGATCGGCGTCATGTGATATTTACAACGCATGCATTTAGTCCATAAAGGCTAGAAAAATTAGGCAGATTAAAATAATAAAATCCCATCGAAATTAGATAATTCTCTATAGTTTATCAGTTATAGGTCCAGGTCCACATAGGACAGCATCTGGGTCCAGACTCGGACCGTGGTCTGCCTGTTAGTGACCTCTGTTCTACAGCATTTATTCACTGGCTTTTACTAAGGACTCTTATTATGAAGGCAGGGCTAGCTTGTTGCTAGACTATGCAAAACCTATTTGGCCAAAAGCATATTTTTAATGAGGCTTTATTAGGCCTTGCTTTACAACACAACAACTCTTTTAAATGTAGTCAAATAGAGCTTTTATCCTCTCTGTGGCTGCTGCAGCTGAGTTTTGTGGTCTGCACACAGATTAACGTCCCCCCTAACTGAGCAGTCTGTCTATTTGTCTATGTCACCATTTTGTCAACTTCAGTAAAGAGGACTGGGCTGCTTAATGTTCTAGTGCAGCTTTAACATGGACACTGGTCATTAGTGAACTTGTGTGCCATGAATCACTAACTGATAGACAGACCACAGAGTGGACAGACAGGCAGGATCAATGAGAGGTGCATCTGCAAGTCTTAGAGGTGTAACATTACAATGCCCTGTTGGTCTCAACAGCATTAAAATGTATGAATAAAATTTCTAACAAATTATAAATACTGCTTAATATTGGAGATGAAAGCAGATTTGTATTGTATTGTTATTATTCTTATCATTCAATAACTACATGGAAAATAATGCAAACTGGCTGAATTTTCATAGCCTTTTGAAGATATTTTGATTCAATATAATTAAACCAAACACTTTCTCTGTAACTCTGTTATCAGATTGACTAGCAGTGAGCTGCTAGTGAGCAATATGTGGTAAAGAAGAGCGTGAGAACCCCCTGCTGTGAAAACAGTTCATATCTTTTCACAAAAAAACAGAAATGCAGTTTTCTTGATTTGAATAAAGTGCCACAATAATAAGTGGCACATAAACACAGCAAAAGCACTTTCATATGCCTGCCCATCTATGAAGATAAACACCCTGTTTGCTACTGGTTTCAACAATATTGAAGAATAAAAAAAAAACATCGTTCTGCCAAGTAACCTCCTCTCACACAAGTGAAAAAATGTTATGGCTACTGCGAAAAAGGGTTAATAAGGTCGGCATATTTGTATGAATCAATAAAAATAACTGAATAACTGATGTATAACAAGTGCTGTAGTTCAGTATTCATGATCAGACACACAAGAAAGAGATTTGTACTGTACTGTGGTCACTACAACTATCCAAATTAAGGCATGGGATTTATTACCACAGGCCTTTAATTTAGGTCAGCAAATTAGCATGAACCAATAATAATAATAATAATAATAATAAACAAGAAATAATGTATAACTAATGCTATAGGTCAGTGTTGTATGTAATACTACAACTACTACTACTATTACTATAACTACTACTATTACTACAACAACTAGTACTACTATTACTACAACTACTACTACTACTAATATTACTACATCTACTACTATTACTATTACAACTACTATTACTACAACAACTACTACAACAACTACTACAACTACTATTACTACAACTACTACTATAACTACTACTACTGCAACTAATACAACTACTATTACTACAACTTCTACTACAACTACTACTATTACTACTACAACTAATACAACTACTATTACTACTACAACTACTACTACAACAACTAATACAACTACTATTACTACAACTACTACTACTACAACAACTACTACTACTATTACTACAACTACTACTACAACAACTACAACTAATACAACTACTATTACTACTACAACTACTACTACTACAACTAATACAACTACTATTACTATGACTACTACTACTATTACTACAACTACTACTACAACAGCTACTACTATTACTACTACAACTACTACTACATATATATATATATATATATATATATATATATATATATATATATATATATCATCATCTTCATCATCATTGTCGTTGACTGCTTAATCCAGATAGGGTCGCGGTAGCAGTTGGGAGAGCAGAGAATCCCAGATGACCCCTGCAACTTCCTCCAGCTCATTCCCAGGGACCCCAAGCTGCTCACAGGCCAGCTTGGAGACGTAATCCCTCCAGCGGGTCCTAGGACGACCCCAGGGCCTTATCCCGGTAGGCCATGCCTGGTACACCCCCGCCTACAACTACTATTATTACTACAACAAATACTACTATTATTACTACAACTACTAGTACTACTACAACTAATACAACTACTACTACAACAACTACTGCTACTATTACTACAACTACTCCTATTACTACTAATATTACTACAACGACTACTATTACTACCACAACTACTAGCACTACTACAACTACAACTACTGTGAATAACAGATGTACAACAAGGGCTGTCTGCACAGCATTAGAATTTATTTACTGTGCCTCTAATTACAAATGATACATACCCTTTAATATTCATGATCAGACACAAAAGAGACAGGTTTGTAGTGTATTGTGGTCACTATGCTCACTACGGTTACTTTCAATCTTAAGTTTCTATAGGACTCAATACCATAGGCCTTTAATATAGGTCAGCAAATGTGTATAAATCAATAAAAATGACTGAGTAACTGGTGTATAACAAGCGTTGTAGTTCTGTATTTATGACTGGACACAGAAGAAGCAGATTTGTATTGTACTGTGGTCACTGCACTTTCTCTACGGTTACATCCAAACTAAAGTTTGCACAGGATTCAGTACCGCAGGCCTTTAATTTAAGTCAGCAAATTTGTATGAATAAACAAAAATAACTGAATTAAATCTCTGGGTGTTGTGGTTTATGGTTTTTGTCTTGGAGTACAGACTGTATGTGCAGACCTATTTCTGCCCACAGAGTAAACACAGCGTCTGGGAATAGCAATGTGCTTGCCAGACAAAAAGACAGGAAGACACAACAATCTTATTCCCAATGTACTTCTTTCAAACCTTCTTTTGGATGAGAAACAAGTCAAGAAAGTTTACTTGAGTGTATGAGAATGTACTGGTAAACAGTGCCTGCCGAAGACTGAGCGAGTGAATGACTGAATACACGGTATGAATGAGTGCACTGTGTGAAATAATGAATGAGCCACAGGAACCTGATGAATATAGGCCTTCACCTTTAGTTAACAGCCTGCCCCTCCTCCCTGGCCCAACACACTGAGAGTCAGTTAACCCATTAAAATCGCAGACTTGTTACTACTACATATTAAAGCTCATTATTCAGTAATTACAGGGACGTCAATGCAAACTGGCTGAGCTATTCTTAGGTTATAGAAGTGCGTATTCAAACTTTGGGCTTGCCGGTTGGCTCTAGCCATTTAATGGGTTAAGTAAAAAAAACATCTTAACCAGCCGTTTTCTGCTCCTGTAATGATGTATCAAGGCTTGCAAAAGAGAGCAGCACCTTTTAATGCGCTTGGAGCATAAAAAAGGGTGATAAGAGGCACTTTAGAGGCAGCCAGTGCTATTTACCCAGGCTAATTGAGCCAAACCCCCTGTAATACTGTAATATGGATTTCAACAGGTCGTGCTCTGTTTGCACATATAATTAGAGTTCTCTGAGTGTGCTCTCAGCTGCTGAAGAAATGACAAAGAGGAAAGGGGAAGCCGTACGGAGGGGTGTGTTGGGAAGGGGGGCTGGGTTGTAAGCTCTGGTGTATTCAGCACTGCCAACTGCCTAGGTGCTATCAGGTCCAGGCGCAGCCTGACACACAGCGCTTTTAACCACTTTAGAATAGCGACTGCCGCGAGTGCAGGGCCTCTCCTGCATTGAAGGACACAGTGTACTCACACTCTATACATAACCATATTATAAAGAGGGTCTGCGGTGCCACCTCATTAAAGCGACTTCAAAGAGTAATTGCCTCATTAATGTAACTTCAAAGACTAATCAGCGGTAAATTCCTATTTTACTGATGATACATGTGCCATTTTTTCCTCATGCACACACCAGACAAATGAATTAATCATCTAGAAAGTAAGAACATCCTCGTCAAAATCAATAATTATTAACTTATCGCTGCATGATACCACCTGATCCACTTTATGCAGTGGTGATACTGTACTGCCCAACATACTGAGCTCATGGTTGATGAAATGTGACCCTATCTGACGCAATCAGTTCTGTGACCTTCGGAAATGAATATATAGACTGTCTTTCAAAAGTGTGTGTTAAAGTGTGTCCCAACTCAGAGGCTGCATCCTTGAAGGGCACGAAGGCGTGACCTTAAATGGCTGCGTAGACCCACGAAGGCTGAACCTAATAGGGACGTTTGCTCTACGTCGGATGCCCTGCTTGCGTCACAGCACCGCTGTTCCCGCCCTTAGCGTTGCATCATGAAACGCCGCTCCTGTCAAGTTCTTTTAAGGTTCTTTAAAGATGTAGCCAGAAACTTTGCTATCAGCTTTTTAAAAATTTTTATTTATTAGAGCTGGAGATGCTTTTCTCTGTCTGCTCTTTGCTCCCTAAAACAAAACGAAATGTTAGCATTTTCCTTCACACCACACTGGCTTTTTTAACATGTGTATCATTAGATAAAACCCCATTAAAAGGCAGTTTAAAGACAATATTTACATTTAAAAGTGTCTCCTCAGCCGCTGTTCACTCCTCCGCTGATGCCACCATGTCCTCGAATCCTTGCTGGCATGCAATGAACGTCGGGGTATGTTGGCTGGTGAAGGATCCACTCGTTGGACCCTTTGTTACCATGGAAAGGAAGGATACATTTCTCGACCACATATGAAGGACCCTCCGAAATGGAACAGCTTAGTCTCGATGTGATGCGCTCGGCCTTTGAATGCAGCCTCCCCAGTTCCTGCTCCATCCCTGACTCCACCCACTCATAATCCTAAACACTTACACTCCTTGCTTTAACATGTTAAGTTGTTACTAAACGAAAAAGAAAACATGCTCCCCAATCTTTTGGCAGGCAGCATATGTAGTCTACAGACTCAAACTGGGCCTTAACATGTATCTTATATGTAAGGAGTATTTTGACTTGAACCTCTTTAAGCCACAAAAAGGATGAATCATTAGATTTGGTGTGTGTTTGCATGAGGTTGTGCTGAGGTGACAGAGCTCCATCTGTCTGCCTGGGTCTGTATAAATCAACTATGATTCTGCTGGAATCCTTTCCATTATGTTTGGGCTCTTGTGTGGCTAAACTCAGCTTACGGCTGAAAGAAGGAGAAAAGTATCTATAAATCATGTTTAATAAGCTCCCCGTAGGAAGATCAATATGCTCATAGCACCCCAGAACTCGGCTCCACTGTTAGCATTCGTCAGTGACAAGCGCTCTCTGAGTAACGTTTGCTCAGAGGGGATATTTTCACAAAACTGCAGTTGATTCTGCCACAGATGGCGGCAAAGCGAACAGGGGAAGTACAAATTCCTATTTGGCGGTTATAGCACTCTTTGTATCTAAATCTTGATAAAAAAACATTCTATTCTGTGTTTCACTGCTGTGGTTTAAACTGTACGATCACTAATATTTGTGTAAAGAGCATACTTTGAAGATCAGACTGAACATACAGCACACAGAGCTCTTTGCTCAGCTATTTATCTATCATGCTTGAAAGGAATATAATCAGGAAAGCTTTTTAATACAGGTGATTTAGATGATTTGAGAGAGTACCTACACTCACTGGCCAAAACAAAACCTCCTCTACCCTGAAAGGGACCACCACAGGACCACTGTGTAATGGGGAGCGAGGAGGCAAATGCACGTGCTGAGATAAGCAACATTTATTATGGGCAAATCCAGGGTCATAGTCGTAACGGTCCAGGGTTATAGAGCCAACACAGATTGAACGGGGCGCAGACATGACAGACAAACAATAAGCAGGTTCTAACAACACACAGAGCCAGAACAACCAACATAAGGGGCAAACACAGAGCTTAAATACACCGGGAAAACAAGGGACAGGTGGAAAACAGGTGGAGACAATCAGGGACGTGGTCATGAAACGAGGGGGCTAAACCACAACAAACGCACATGGGCTAAACCAAAACATGAACACATGGACAGGACTGGGAGGGGCCAATCGTGACATACTGCTGACCAGATATTATGTAGGCTGTGGATCATTCTCAGCACAGTAGTGATACCTACATAGCAGTGGCATGTTAATTAGGCATGTAACAATATGACAAACCATATTATATAACATCATATTGCACTGCATCATATCAATAAATCGTGATAAGTGCGTGGTTAATGTGTTAGCTTTGGGCTAACATTAGCTTAAGTCTGCTGTGATAGATCGGAACACTAAAGTGTAGCTTTTGTTTCAAATATTGCACTTTTGTAATGCTGATATAAACTGGAAACAGAAACATTAACATATTAACACAAGGCATATTTTCCTGCACTTCTTTTTTGCAAAATCAAATTCAAAATGTTTCTAATTGAGCCAGTCCCTGAGTGGTGCTACTGACTCAAAATATCCAGCCAAGACTGGTCCTGTGGTCAGGAACTGACCAGTGATGAAACCACAGAGGATGAAATAAGACATAAGAGCCATGATGCATGTACTGCACATAGCCTCACCCACTAACTGCAGGCCTATAAGGCACAGTGAAATAATGGAGCTGTCAACATTTCTCGAGACAAACGCAAAATGAAAGTTCACTGTTGAGTGTCTTCCCCACCAACCATTCTACAAAGGTGACTAAGAAAACAGAGCTTGAGAAATGACAACACAGAGCACATATGCCTAATGTAGCTGCATCACAGTGTATTATGCAAAGTGGTTTCTCAAATACGGAACCAGAGAGCTTAAACTATTTTGTAATTCTGCTGGTAAACATTCTTTAAGCACATGTTCAGAGCTGATCTAGCCGTCTAGTGTCTGATAAAAGAAGTATCTCAATATTATGTCTTTTTATAGCCGGTTTTAAAATGTTTAGGTAAATTGATTCAAAACCGGTCAACGCTGGTAAAATTTCAAAACGTAGCATAGTAGGTAATTAGCCATAAAGAAATAAGGGGGGGGCATGTGGGTTTTGGGTTGGGGGGCGCTGACCTAACCTCTTGAACCACATGAAGGTGTCAAAATCAAAATTCTGGTGATCCCTGAAATTATGATTATTACACTGTTATTCTGTCCATTTGGGTAAAATAGACACTTTTACAAAAAGTACAATTACAAAATCTGGGAAATTCAGTGCTTCAAGAAACGCTCAGCTTCAGTTTTTCATATTGTTAAGTAGCTAGAAATGCAGCACAGGTTTTCCTCAGGGTGGCGCTGTAGTAAACTGGTTCACCTAGTTGGTCCTTCATAGCCTAGTAACTGTAACTACACTCAGGATACCTCTGAAAAGTTTTCCAGGATTTTTTCCCAGCAATTTTCTTCTCCATTTGCTCTAAATGATGTGGGGAGAAGGGGGGCCATCTTACCCACCCAGGGAGAGAGGGGTCAATTGTTCTGTCTTGGATTCCTGGCCATGAATGGCTGTAGCATCACCAGGGATCAAACTTCTGATGATAGGGCCAATGCTTAGACGGTTGCATCACTCCAGAAACCAATTGCCCAGGAGTTTGTGCAAAGAGCACATTGTTCTCATATTTCAAATCAAAGACAAAAGAAGAGAGGTGTAATATCTCAGTATCTGAAGAGCATTTCCAGAAGAATTGTTAAATCAAACATGTTGAGGGAGTTTGCAGCCAGCCAATGCTGGAGTAGCCAGCCAACATGGGACCCCCTCGAATACCAGGGGGTATTTTGCACACTGGCCACACGTGTAATGTCTCCACCCACTTCTTATTCCAGAAACTGCAGACACATGAGAAAGAGAAGTGCATTTATGTTTTTCTAAGCATACTGTGCATTTAGGCTGGAGCACCACTTTTTTATATAAAATGCAGGCAGAATGTCCGATTTGCTACCTGAAAAGGATTAGCCATAGGCTTGCACTCAGAGTGTACACAGTCCACACAGTATCTGGTCAGTGGTCCTAGTTTGGATCTTTTTCATAGATGGATGGGGTTAAGGGGGTTGATGAACTGTGGGCTATAGTCAGTAATTAGAGCAACAAAGCTCTATGTAGCCACAGAGCCAAATGTACCATCACATACAACATTTGTAAGTGTACATATATATGTATAGTGTACATAGATATATATATATGATGATATATATATATATATATATATCTTCATCGTCATCTTCATCATCATTGTCGTTGACTGCTACCTGATCCAGATAGGGTTGCGGTAGCAGTTGGGAGAGCAGAGAATCCCAGATGACCCCCGCAACTTCCTCCAGCTCATTCCCAGGGACCCCAATCCCTCCAGCAGGTCCTAGGACGACCCTGGGGCCTTATCCCGGTAGGCCATGCCTGGTACACCCCCACCGGGAAGCGTCCAGGGGGCATCCGAATGCCCAAACCACCTCAGCTGGCTCCTCTCAATGCGGAGGAGTAGCGGCTCTACTCCAAGCTCCTCCCGGATGGCCGAGCTCCTCACCCTATCAAATAGTGTGTAGTCCACCACCTTGTGAAGAAAGCTCATTTCCGCCGCTTGTATTCGTGATCTTATTCTTTAGGTCATTACCCACAGCTCTTGACACAGCTCTAGGTGAGGGTCAGGATGAAGACCGACCGGTAAACAGAGAGCTTTGCTTTATGGCTCAGCTCCCTCTTCACCACTACAGTCCGGTACAGTAAGTGATACTTTTTTTTTTTTGATCCCACAACCGGGGAAATTCCACCTCCGCATTTAACCCATCCGTGAAGTGAAACAACACATACACACCAGTGAACACACACACACTAGGGGGCAGTGAGCACACTTGCCTGGAGCAGTGGGCAGCCCTATCCACGGCGACCGGGGAGCAGTTGGGGGTTAGGTGTCTTGCTCAAGGACACCTCAGTCATGGACTGTTGGCCCTGGGGATCGAACCGGCAACCTTCACAGGGCCAGATCCCTAACCTCCAGCCCACGACTGCCCCCAGTGACCGCATTAGTGCTGCTGCCCGTCCCAGCCTGCGGCCGATCTCACAATCCCTCTTCCTATCACTTGTGAACAAGACCCCAAGATACTTAAACTCCTCCACCTGGGACAAGTCCTTTCCCCTTACCTGAAGTGGGCATGCCATCCTTTTCTGGGCTAAGACAATGGACTCAGATTTGGACTGCTCCAAACTGCTCCAGTGAGCGCTGGAGGCAACCATGTGATTCAGCCAAAAGAACAACATCATCTACAAACAGATGCCACCCTCCGGCCTCCACACATAATGCCCTCCTGACCTTGGCTATGCCTTGACACCCTGTCCATGAACATCATGAACAGGAGTGGAGACAGGGCACAATTCTGCCGGAGCCCAACGCTAATACTGAAAGGGTCCAACTTAATGCTGAGTATATGAACACAGCTCTCACTCTGGGAGTACAGACATCAAATGGCCTGGAGCAGTAGCCCCGGAACCCCATGCTCCACAAAACATCTTGGGGAACCCCATCATAAGCCTTCTCCAAATCCACAAAACAACATGTAGACAGGGTTGGCAAACTCCCATGCCCCCTCAACAATCCGCAAGAGGGTGAAAAGCTGGTCCATTGTTCCACAGCCGGGACGGAATCCGCATTGTTCCTCCTCAATCTGAGGTTCAACTAGCTTCCACAATGGAGGTTTTGAACAGGGTCCAGTCAGACTCCCAAGTCAGATGAAACGACAACAAAGTCGATCATTGACCTCTGTCCCAAAGAGCTCTGGTACCATGTACACTTATGAACATCTCTGTGTTCGAACTTGGTGTTTGTTATGGACAATCCATGCCTGGCACAGAGGTCCAATAACAATTCACCATTCAGGTTTAGATGGGGCAGGCTATTCTTCCCAATCACGCCTCTACAGGTCTCCCCGTCATTGCCAACATGAGCATTGAAGTCCCCCAGTAAGACTATGGAGTCTGTAGGTGGGACCCTTTCCAGAACCCTGCCCACTCGCTCCAAGAAGGCAGAATACTCTGACCTGTTGTTTGGTGCATAAGCACACACAACAGTCAAGAGTTTTCCTCTCTGCGATTTTAATTTGCATTGAGGCAACCCTCTCTTCCACCGGGACAAACTCCAACTGCACAGCCGCCAGCCAGGGACTCGTGAGTATCCCCACACCCGCCCGGCGCCCCCTGACATCTCCCACTGCCTGTGCAGCACTGCACTGTTCCCCCATGCTGGACCTTGTGGGCAGTGGGCCCACATGGTCCCCCCACATCGCCTCTTCAGGAGACACCTTAGATCCAGGAAGGGTACATATATATATACACAAACACACACACACACACACACACACACACACACACATACACACACACACACAGAACAAAACCTCATATCTCCATTTTTGCCATTTGTCAGTTTTTGACATAATTTGAAAATACCCTTGGTCCTATATATTTTATGTAAATTTCATGACGAATGGACCAACAGAAATGACCCAATATTACTTGGAAAGATGTCTGGTTCCATTGACTTACATTAAAATAAATAAATAGAAATCTGCAGAAAAATGCTATAGTTTAGTTTGTTACCTATAGAGGATGTGTAATTATTTTCACTTAGGAAGTCAATAAAACATGTCATTTAAGCAGAGGTGCTTAAGCTTTTGTAGATGTTTCTAATAAACTAATACATTTTCTAATACATTTTCATACAGCTGTTACACAGTGTGAGAGAGGTGAAACAGTCTACTGTAGGGTAGGCAAAAAAGTCGAGGTGCATTTATATATCTCCTGCCCTGCTCCCACCCTGTTTCCTCTGTTCATATTCCTCCTAGACATCAGACGGCATGTTAACACTGACCACCTCCTTGTAACAGCTGGTTAGAGAGGCGCGCAGGCCGATCTTGACCAGATTGCTCGCTTAGGTGGACACGTCTCTCATCTTCTGACCACTTCCAGCGCAGAGCCACTTCAAACGGCTGCGGCTGACGGAGGACAGAGAACAGAGTGCCCCTCTCTCTCTCTCTCTCTCTCTGCAGACAGCACACTCTGTAGCGACACTCTGTATGTGCATGCAGGTAGAGCAAGGAGCAAGGTCCCTCATTTGTATCTGCCAAGACTGATTAATGATATTTCATCCTCTCCATGTTCTCCTTTTCTTTTCGCTGCTTCCCTCTCTCTCTCCTGCACTCCTTCTCTTGTTCTCATTTGCCTACAGCTGCTGAATCGCAGGGACTGCACTGGTGAAGACGACTTCATTTAGGCCACATCAAACTGCATCATAATGACACATGCATGCACAAACACAGCAGCAATGTACTCTCTGCATGCATGTTTACATTAGACGTGCCACAGCCTTTACAGCAAGCAAGCACATCAAGGTGCTGCTCCTAAGGCTGATTCATTAACCCTCCCACTGACACACATACATGCGCAGCCCTGTTCCGAGGAGCGCAGGTTGTCTATCACGATGGTGCAGTAGCTACGAGAGCCAATTAGAAGTGCTAATCAGCATAAAGCGCCACTTTCCACCACAGCCCATACAAGCAATATTTTTCTCTCGCTCTCTGTCGTTGTCTTGTTGTCCCTCCCCCTCATGATGACTAAATTACTCCTGATTACGTTGGTTCTGGCCGGTAACTGTTAGATGTGGAATTATTTTCTTCGCTGTCAATCTGCAGCAACTTCAAGAAGAAGCGCCTCAGCGAGCAAAATGTTCCTTCACATGGCTGGCATAAACAGCAGGCAGCCAATGTTTTATGTGGCAGTTTTTCATTCCACTAGTGAGACTTAAATTTGAACCACATTGCAATATAGCACCATGTCTTTGTTGCCATACAGGGTTTGGACTATTGTGCCCCTCTCCCTACACATACACATAACACAGCAACAGAATGGTGGGATTCACTTAGTCTAGTTTCAAAAGAGGAAGGTAAAGATTAAACCGGTTCGTTCCTGATCATTTTCGAGGAGCAGACCATCGCTGAGAATGAGCCATGTGTGGATTAAACACATATTTGATTAAAACTGCATTTGATTATTTTTTTTCCTCCAAGTCCATTTCCTTCCACGCTGCCTCCTGAACCCCCCTGATGGATTTGTGGGTAGGAGCGTGCGTGCACTGTGTCGTACAGATGAGGACTCGGGACTGATTACAAAAACAAATTAATCTTTATTCAGACGGGAGTGCAGTAAATCTCTCAAAACACAAACAAGTATTTACAGCTCCATAATCGTGTGTAACAAGAGGAGTTGCATAAAATCCTCTAGAAGAGTACGCCCTGGCTTTTTAATGTAAGGCTGCAGAGGGGCGGTTTTGAGCAAAACTGATTAAAAGCAGAATCTGATTACGATCGTTCATATTCAGCTCTGAAAGCCACCCGCCTGTTTCTCAGGTGCAAATGGGTTTAGTGAAGAGGATTATAAGACATCCAACACTCGGCCTGCTGTGTAATGGGACAAAACACAAGGTATACATGAGGAGTCTTCTGGAAATACTTGGAGAGCAGCTTGCAGGAAAAAGAACAGAGCTTAACTATACTGCAGGAAAGATGAGAGAGGACAAGAGAGAAGAGCACGACCTAGTAAATTAAACCTGGCGAGATTGGGTTTATCCTTAATGCAGCTTGTAAGACAACTGAACAATAGAAATGTGGGTGTCCCTATTACACAGCGCAGCCCCGCACTGACTGGATCGATATGACATCAAAGCTCATCATCAAACTCAACTCAAGGCATTGAAGCTATTCTGCCTTTCAATAGTCAAGGCTGGGGTGCACCATCCTAAGTGCTGACCACTGCCTATCAGAGAGCGAGGGTTGAGTGTTTACCTGCTTAAATAGTGAACAGTGAGAAACAGAAAATATTTACACTGAAGCATCTACAGTGCAAGTCCAGATGCCTTGGAGCTCTTACAGCTGTTCTTGGACATTTCTTCACAGCATCTCAGTGGTTGACCAGTCCATAGGTGATGACGTCCTCAAAGTCCTTGAAGCTGATGTGGCCGTCCGAGTCGTGGTCCACATGTCTGTCAGGAGAGAAAATACACAAAGTAATTTAAGGCAAAGACTCTCAAAAAAAAGAGTCTTAGCTTTAAATTAAGAGCAAGATTCCATATTAAACATGGTTGATATACGCTGATATAGCATTATAGTCACAATGGCATAGGCTTTTACCACCCTGTTGCAGCTTCACAGCAGAATTATAATTGCATGTAAAAATAAATCCGCCTTTACAGTAAAATAAAGCTCTGCTGATCATTCAACACAGTTTAACAATAAATGGTCTTAAATGCTGGAGCTAATCTATAACTGCTAATTCACCCTTTAACCCTGAATATTGAATGCCACTCATCATAGCAACGCAGACAATCTTGCCTGGCTAGTAGCTAACGCAAAGGCAAAGAGCAAGATTTAAGACAAACTGACTTATTTGCGTTTATAACCACTCCAGCTGGTTTGTTAATACTTTTAATCTGCAAACAAAAACTGTCAAACACTAAAACAAAGCTGAGGTCAGTTTTTTTGGTCGAATTTTCCTGTTCCACCTTAACTGCTGCAGCTGTTATGTATATTTAAGGTGGAACGGAAAAATTCACACAAGATGCTGGAGAATAAGAAGGTGACATCAGCCTTGTAACAAGTTGAACATTGAGAGACATTTTACAGGAAACTTTCACTTTTGAGGAAAAATGTCCTGCTGGAGATGCAAGAAAAGCAGCCAGTTTATATTTTACAGCCATTACTAGGACATTAGCACATACTGAGATATATTTACAGCCAAGATGGTAAAGTGGACATAAAACATTGTGGCTCTGAAGGGTTGTTTGATGTTCACTGAAAGGTTAATGGCTCTTCTTCACATTTGGGCACAGACAATGGCAATGTGGTCGGCAGGATGTTATTTTTCAAGCATATCATGGCTATCATTAATATTTTCTACAATACTCACCAACTACATGCTTTCAACTACACTCACCAGCCACTTTATTAGGTACAGTTGCTAGTAAAAGGTTGGACCCTTCAGGTTTTGCCTTCAGAACTGCCTTAATTCTTCGTGGCAGACTTTCAACAAGGTGTTGGAAATGTTCCTCAGAGATTTTGGTTGGTTATTTGAGTTCCTGTTGCCTTTCTATCATCTGGAACCAGTCTGCCCATTCTCCTCTGACCTCTCACATCAACAAGGCATTTTCATCCACACAACTGACCGCTCACTGGATATTTCCTCTTTTTCAGACTGTTCTCTGTAAACCCTAGAGAAGGCTGTGTGTGAAAATCCCAGTAGATCAGCAGTTTCTGAAATACTCAGACCAGCCCGTCTGGCACCAACAACCACGCCACGTTCAAAGTCACTTAAATCCCCGTTCTGATGCTTGGTCTGCACTTCAGCAAGTTGTCTTGACCACCTCTACATGCCTGAATGCATTGAGTTGCGGTCATGTGATTGGCTGATCAGCTATTTGTGTTAACAAGCAATAAAGTGGCTGATGAGTATATAACAGAATCCAAATTCTTAATTAGTACAAGAACTATAATCCGTATAATTCTACAACAGATGTACTGCATGATACAATTAAAAGGTTCATCCCGCCCTGCGAGTGTGCCTAGTTGGCCTTGATTATGGATCAAGGTCGAAGTTTCATCAGAAACACTGACGAAAGTGACATCTGCATTCAGATGTGTGGGGAAAAAATAGGTAAGCAGGGATGGAAATTGTGGTCAAAAGCACAACCCAATCACTGTGATGCTTGTGCATTAGTCTGATACGTAAAGAAAAATAGGAGAGCAACTGTTCTTCAGGTGATTGAGATTGTCTATGTAGCACATAATCACACTGTCTTAGCAAGAATTGTCCATACACAAATACATAGAGATTTATGCATTGTATAAATCCCTCTTTACAAAGACAAATGTACATTTGAGAATTCAGAGGAGTAAAAACCATCAACACTGGTCAATGGAGTTGTGGAAATAGTGATCTGGCCAGACGAGTTATCTTTCACCAAAAGTGGGAGAGTGCACATGTGACGTTCAGCCCTGAATGCTTAACCTCCTTCAGCGAGGGGGTCTGCTTGTTCTGTTATCCTATTGTTGCTCTGTTATCCATGGTTTGGGTCAACTTGTCCGCTTATAAGAAAGGGTCACTGCAAATCAATGCAAAGTTATTTGGTCTTTGCAGCCACCAGATTTCAACCTTTCCGCAACAGCATGATCTTGTTAGTTAATGAATCCTAAACACAAGTGCAAAGTAGCCTGAAACAAACTGTACACAGCCAGACTGCCACCAACACAGAAAATCTGAAGGCTATATTGAGCAGCTGTCAGTGACTGATGTTAGCTCAAAGTGAAAAACAGGAAAAGCAATAAAAAAAATAAAAAAAAACTGTTTCAGCTTCCTCCCTCAAATTCAATATGTCATGCTGTCTTTAATTTCAACACCGGTCATCTTCATCAGTATCCCTCTTGGTAATGCAAGCTGTGTATGACATGGTGTTATTCTGGAAAAAAATATATATCGATAAATACCTAGCCAGTAAATATTTCCTATGCCCTCAGACTGTATAAAATGGTCATTTGAAGCTTGCAGTCCCACTTGTTTCCAGTGCCGGTGGCCATGTGCTGTAATAACAGAATGGCAGCAGTGGTGGCAAGCCCACACACTCCTCTCCCTGAGCTGCTCGTCTTGCACTGTAAAGCCACGAGTGAGTGCTGCCTGATTGACTTGAGTGAGCTGGCGCTTGACTTATTTCATGTCCTGATGGAGGTCCTTCCCCAGACAGGTGGTGGGCGTGGGAGGGAGGAGAGCCACTCATTTTCAGCCGACTGAGCCTTTTATCAGGCCTGAGGGTGAAGGCATGCACTAAGAGCAGCCAGCCCAGTGGAAGAGGCTTCAGCAGCAGGGCAGGGTTTATACTTTTTCCCCTGGCAGTCTTGGATATGGGTGATGAGGGTAAGAGTCGCACAGATGGTGCTACTGAATGCTTGCAGGAAAGGCTCTGCTTATAGCGAGTTCAAATGAGAGTTAGCCATTATAGCAAGGTACGTAATATAAGCCATACAGATTACTCTATGTAATGCAAACCATATAGAGTACAATATGTAATACAAACCATATAGATGAAGTGGCATAGCCAAAATGTCATTTTAAGAGGGGCCGAGTCGAGGGGGCTAACTAGGAAGCATTGCATCCAAGGACCTAGCTGTAGTGATGCTGACAACCACCAACTAGCCTGCTTCATTGCCACTACAGTAGACCAAAGGGAAAACAATAAACTGCCAGAATATCATAGAACATATTGACTAATAAACCACAGGCCTACCTTTTACAGCACTAGGCACAGATTTCTGGGGCAAATGGTTGAAGACTGTAGCTGTGTTCCAACGCCTAAGCTGCAGCCGAGATAGTGCGGGTCCTCGGTAGGACTGTCCTATGAAGACTCCTTCTTAGTAGCCTATTGGTCACAAAAATGGAGCAGTCCTAACGAGGCTGCATGGTGACGTCACCAGAGCGGTGCAAAACCTAGGAGTGAACTGGTGAGAGAAAATGGAGCCTGTTGCATTGTGTTTGTTGCTTTTGCATTTCTTCACGGAAATGGAGGAGATGTTCTTATGTAGTATGATAAACTACATATACGCAAATACTTCTAAATAAAATATGATATAAGGACAACATACAATACATGGACGAATGCTTTAATTAATGAGTCATTTTACACTTCATAAGCTAACGAAGACAAACTCAAGGACATGAACAACATACTTTTTAAAACAAGCTCTGCTCCAACGGCTTTGTTTTCCTCCATTTATATGGAACTGCTTGGAACGCTTGGAAGCTTGGAAGCAGTCACTTTTATTTCCTTATGCTGGAGAGAAGTCACAAGGATCTAAGATCTCAGCACTTTTGGCTCATCCTGTACAATAAGAGTGCAAGGTAAAATACATTTTGAAACATGTGAAGCACCAGGGCATCAGGACAGCACTCGAGCAGTGAAAAACAAGGGGGGCTTCCAAATAAATAGTCCTGCCCCTGATATACAGTACAACATACAATACAAACCATATAGAATACCCTAAACATATAAAAATCACATACTACGCAATACAAACCATCTCAAGTACATTATGTAAAAACACTGGCTGGATTAAGTATGTAGACTCCATTATGTAATACAAGACCACCTGAACACAGCTTAATTCAAGGCAGTAGTAAGTTACTAGGTTTAATAGTTGTGTTAGAAGACAAACTGTGTGAGACTCTCGATTTGGAATCAGACACCCATGGAAATATGTAATACAAGCCAATGGGCTCTCTCCAATATTAAATATATAATAAATCTGAACTAGACATACTAACTGTATAACATTGGATGTGTTACAAATAAGATCAGGGATCTAGAACTGCTTGCCATAGTTGACATACTGTGTAGAAATCAAAGATCATCAAGTCTTTATTCCAATTTAAAGATGTGACTTCAGCCACTTTCCTATCTTCTACACACTCCAGAGCCATCTCAATGGACCAGAGAGGAAATGTTTCTGTGAGCTCTCAGAGTGAGCAAACGCTCGATGGCATCGGCAGACGAGTGAGGATGAACGAGCAGATAAAGACGATGCGAGAGCAAACTGAATTGCATCAGTGCAGGGAAGGAGGGAATTACAGACTATTGGAAGAGCTTTCTTTTTCACTCAGTGCCCACTTCTCGATTGGAGATTAAACTCAAATGGCCATACTGTTGCTGGAGTGGAATCTCCTATTTCCTGCTCACTGGATCTTCCTTACCCTATCCGTCGCTTACTGCCAACATGTCACGCAAATCTGAGAGTAGCTGTGTTGCACCATCTGATAAGACCACGCGCACATGCAGAATTCATTAAGTGGACATTGCAGCTGAAGCCAGAATCAATCCAGGGTGAAAGTCACTACAAGCAAACCCATCTCTTCTCCTGTGGGTGAACAAAAGAACAAACATGGGTGGGGATATTCGCGGAGGGAGGCTGTATGTTTTCCTGCCTCATTCTCTCACTGTGTGATTTCTCTATTACTCCGAGCAGCAGACTGATCGAGTGCAAACACAGCAGATGTGAGGGAAATTTGGTAGCAACAGGGAGGAGAATTAAAACAACATTAAGTATCCAGCAACTGGAAAATCACACTTTCTTGTTCCGTGCGGGTGACTCCCATTCAAATGGAAGTGTGCTACGGATTTAATTAGATTCTAATGCGGTCCTCCCCATGGAGGAAAACCATTGAGATGTCCTCAGTGCTCCTCTTCAGAGACCCTACACCTCTCCACTGCTCTCAACACATGCCTAAGACACCCAACGCTACTTCAGCACTGGCAGAACTGATGCTGTAGCCATAATCACGAAACTTGCTATTAAGAATTGATTAGAGTGAATGACTGCATGTGCTAACAATCTAATTAAGCAGTGATTGTGACCGCTTTATGGATCACTGTGTTTGTCTGACTTATCTGACAAGAATGTCGAACAAAGGTGCCAAGCAAACTTGAAGACACAATAGAGATTCTTCAGGCTGCTTCTTCTGATAGCCTGCTCTGACACAGTTATCTAAGCACTGTCATTCAAAGCAAAAGTACAAAATCTTTATCAGGGCCAGGGTTGTAATATCCATCCATCCATCCATTTTCCAAGTCGCTTCTCTGTCAGGGTCACAGAGGGGTCATCGATGACTGCTGGGTTGTAATATGTCCCCAGAAAATGGTAACAGTGGCAGATTTCAAATTATGTTACTGACAATGGTGGCCTATACTTTTGGACTTTCAACTGAAGTTCTTTCAACCACAGTCACCAACTCTGGAGATCTATAGGGCTGCCAAGCTCAGCTCCAACCCCACCCAGTGCCTATTTTGCGAGTTTGGACTGTGCCTTCAACATGTAGTGGTAGTATGAGGGAACACTGATTGAGGGAGGGTAGAGTACTCTGAGACCTTTGGCTGGAGTTCTGTGCAGCTTCCCCCCTTGTAACTGTGGCAGTACTGTCATGAGACGGAGGAACAGGGAGGAGATGGGGTGGTTGTGGGGATTCTGAGAACTTTGTCATGGGAAATGGAAGGCAAGCATGTGAATTGTGTTAGAATGGAGGGTTAAGGGTTTCAGGCATGTTTCTCCTCCCAAACTTCAGTTATTCCATAACTCCATTTAAATGCAAAGTGTGCTGTGTCTCATGACTAAAAAGAAGCAGGATGCATTTCTTAAGGAGGCACACAAGGAATTGACAAGTGGGTAAACACAAGCGAGTGATCTGAAAGAAAACAAAAGACTAAGATAAATGATAAGCATTGCGAAACTGACATAAATGAAGTTGACATTTTTCAACTTAAATGTACAGTTTAAAACTGCTGTGCAGAAGAGACGGTCTGCGTTGCTCTCCAGACGACAATGCAAAAAAGCACACTTAAGGCACAGTCTAAATGCCTCCATATTCAGCTTATAAAGACCTTCTAAAAAACACTGATTATCTAGGGCAAGTGGGCTTGATTAGGGTTGGAATTAAACATTAACATAAGGTAGATCTCCTTAAGCTGGGCTGCTAACCGCTGTATACAGCTGTTTTTATATGGGATGTTTTCATGCAACTATTTGCATGTTTTAAGTTGTGTGCAACATAATTTTCTTTATGACAGCTACACAAAACAATTGTAAAACAATTTGCATGCATTTGATTACTCTGCTAGTTAGCCAAATTAGTAGCTGTTTAAACAGCTGTTAACATCTGCTGGCTAGTTATTTCAGCTGGTTACAGGAATCTGAGAAACGCAGGTAATTGACAAAATAAAAAATTACCAAGTGTGCATGACATAGATGAAGAGCATTTCTGTTTTCAATCAAAAACTCAGTTTAATTTTCTTGCACATTGACCAGGTGACCCCCGCCCCATCCCAGCACTCACTGGGTGGAAGGCAGAAAACACCCTTGACAGGTCACCACACATTCACACCGAGGGGCAATGTAGCATGTTTAATTCGCTTGACTGCATGTTTTTGGACTGTGGTAGGGAACCAGAGCACCTGGAGGAAACCCACGCAGACTCCACACAGAAACAGAAATGGGGATAGAAAAAAAAAAAACATTAATTTGATGTTGATGTTGTTAAACATCATTACATTCCACGTTATAAGCAGTTTTTGATAAGCTGTTTTATGAAACTTGTTACATGGTTGCAACCCTTGTGGTTGAGTCTCAAATGAGTTATGAATAAGTTACAGGATGTATTACATAACGTAACACAAGTGAAATTAAGTTTTAATACTATTATTAAAACTAATGCTGCATGAAAGTGTCACCATATGAAACTAGCCTACACCCCTACATAGTACAGTACACTCTGGTCTTATGTACTGCTAGCTGTCCCTAAGTTCAAATTATTCAAGAGTGGGGGTGGATCCTTGCATCATAGCCCCTAAACTCTGTATCTAAGGTCTTTTGATCTGGCTCTGACATTGCACTTTTGTCCATATTTTAGCTCGCTTTCAATCCTGTTAATACTGTTTTTGTTCATTTTCATTTATCGCTGTGATCCACACACTCAGGCAGTGACCAGGCTTCAGTGAGTGATGAGGAATTTCCTGGAAAGTGAGCAGTGATGAAAGCTCACTGAAGCATGCAGATCTTCTAATTACTGCATTGTCATAGCTAGAATACCGTCATAATCAGAATAATACCACTCGGCTATGGGATGTTGTTTTCATTATGATGCCACGTGGCAGCTGTATCTGTGAAAGCTCAGCCGATTGACTCGTCCAAGAAGCAGCCAAACTCATCCAGACTTCTCAGAAACACTTGCCGCCTGTGATCGGTGCTGTTTCAGATAACGTGTGCAGTAAAAGAGTGAAATAGAACCTGGACAAACAGAACAGCAGGAGCGCAAGGCTTCTTAAGTACATAGGATTTGTGCTGGGACAGAATCACTGTGAAACCGCGAATGGGAAAAAAGACTGGGCAGCATATCCTCAGCAAAAATGTGTTGGACAACCCTAACTGAGATAAATATTGCCTGGCCAATGTGTTGCTCTCACTTTTCCGTGCCAGAATTCCCTGTGGAGGATGCAGCACTCTTCCCAGGAGACCTAGCCCGGTAATGACATCATCAACGCGCACCAGAGGCACAGGTATATTAATCTGAAGGCTGCTTGGCTGTTCTTTTATTTCTTTATTTTATTCTTTGCTTTTTTTTTAAAAAGGGAGCTGTGGGAAAAGAGGCATGGCAGAATGCAGGGGCTACTCTGTCATTGTCAGAAGAAGCACACTTAGCTCCCATACTGACGCTGCAGAAAAGTGAGAGAAAAGATGCTCGGCCAGCTTCACTTGCACGACCTCTCTGCGCAAACACTTAGTGCTGAGCGTTATGATTTAGAGCACAGAAAAGCATGTGTCCAAATTGTGCTATGAGGCAGTAAATCAAAGTTAGCTATGATATCAGCTGCTAAAATGCACGGATCCAACATCTGGTCTAAAAAACAAACAAACAAATATATGGTTTTTAGGAATTTATATACGAAGCATGACTTTATTTAGACACGGATGAAGTCAAACATGTGTATTCCAAATGTTAAGAATGTCCTTTCAACAAAAATCAAACCACCTTGGGAGCCACAACATTTTATGTCCATTTTACCATCTTGGCTGTAAATATGTCTTAGTATGTGCTGAAGTACTAGAATAGGCTAAAGACTTACTTTCTGCTTTAGCTCAGCTTTAGCAGTTTTCTTGCATCTCTGGCAGGATACCTTGTTGCAAAAGTCAAATAACGCTAGTTTCTTGTAAAACTCACATAACTCACCAGCTACTTGTTCGAATTTTCCCGTTCTACTTTACTTGGTGCCTGATGCGGCAAAATGTATCTGCTGCAGAGTTTAAGGTGGAACGGAAGAATGTGAACAGGCTGTGAAGTTTGTTGGTTCGTTTTGATTTTTTTATTTTTTATTTTTAGTGATACTGACAGATAACAAAAGTACACAATGTATACAGTATCATGTACACTATTTGCTTCTAGCTATAGTTTTAAAAAAAAGTTCAAAATGCTTAGAAATTTGAATTTTTATTGTCTGCTTAGGGTTATTATGCAAGCTCTTCCAGGTTTCTGTTCACTGTTTACTTTGTGAAAGTTGTGAAAACTTGCAAAATGTACATAAAATAGAATGCAATGATGTGTAAATTTAAATCCTACATTTAATTTAAAAAAGCAACATATCAAATTCTGAAACTGAGAAAAGTGATTGTTTTTTTTGTTGTTTTTTTTAAAAGATACATGTCCAGTTTGAATTTGATGCCAGCAACACATTTCACAAAAGTTGTGACACGGGTATGTTTTTCACTGTGTTTCATCACTTCTTGCTTCAACAACACTCTGTAAGCGTTTGGGAACTGAGCATACCAATCGATATAGCTTTGAAAGTGAAATATTTTCCTGTACTTGCTTGATACAGGACTTTATCTGCTCAATACTCTTGAGTTTCCTTTGTTATATATTTTGCTTCATAGTATGGTCAAAGTTGGTGACAGATCTGGACAGCAGGCAGGCCAGTTTAGCACCCAGACTCTTATACTATGAAGCCATGCTGTGGTAATATGTGCAGTATGTGGTTGGCATTGTCTAACTGAAATAAGCAGGGAATATATATTATATGTATATGTATATCTATATATTATATGAATATGTATATATATATATATATATATATATATATATATATCTGATTCAGCATTAATGGTGCCTTCACAGTGGTGCATGTCACCCATGCTATGTGCTCCCATCACAGATGCTGGCTTTTAAACGCTGATAACAAGTCAGACAAATATGAAATAAGTGAAAATGTGTTTCAGTAGTGACAATTCTTTATGTTCCACACTGATTTTCAGACTTTGGGACACATGTACTTCAAAACAATGGGATCTAACTGCTCACCATGTGTCCATGAGGGACAGGAATGCAATCTTATTTCCAGCTGTAAAATGCAGGAGTATGGCTAAAAATAAGATTACATTTCTGGACTGAAATTCTTTGTGTTTCAGTGACATGAAAACACTTGACAGCCTTCTGAAAACCACACTGAACCCCTGAATTATTATTTTTATTTTTTTATAGACATTATTTTCACAAGCTGAAATTTATGAGTTAGGGTCTGGGACAGCTACCAACAGAAAGTGCCTTATAAATGATAAATAATACATTTATTAGTCCTCGAGGCCCACTGCTCTGCACTTTTTGTGTCTTCTCTGCTGCTAATAAACCTGATCACACTAATCAGCTCATTAACAGCCCATTATTGAGTTAAAGAGGTGGGAAAAGCGCGAGGGTTGAGAAACACTGCCCTAAGGTACGGTACTGGTCACTTATTCTGTACCATACTGCACAGCCTGGAGGAAAAATGGCAATAGAGTAGCAACACTCAGGAAGCATGAGTTTAACCTTTTTAGTGCTAAAATCATCTGAAACTCTGATATATTTGGAAAATGTTGTTATATCGAGTTTTATAAATACTGACCAGCATTACGGATGCTATCTCATAATTGCAAACATTGTGTTTCTGCAGGTGGGGAGGCAGTGGGAGAGCAATTGCGCTACAGAGCCATGCTCTGATTGTGCCTTAATTGGGACAACTCATGGCGCTCATACTGCTTCTCTTTTTCATGCCCCCCCGCCACCCCCTTCTGGAAGGAGAAGGCTGGGGCCGTGGTCTTGGAGCGTGGCGTTTTCTTCTCTGATCGATGGAGAGCTGCTGCGCCACGGGAGAGATGTTACGGCTACAGCCCCCTTTTTAGATTAACTAAATCACTTCCATTAAAAGCGGTGCGGCACGCTGTCATGGCAACCCCTGAAAGCATCAATGGGAGTTGTGAAATGTGCAGCAGAAATGTTCTTCCCTGCCCATAGCCCCCAGACGCGATATTGATGCCGCTGTCATGGGTGGCTGGCTTTCGCCTCCGCCACTACCTGCTGAGCCTACAAACGAGAGGAGGCTTAGGCCTGGCAGTGTACGACAAGCATCCATACATCTAATCCCAGCGCATACATACATAATCCCAAAGCTGCTTAAACACAGGCGCCGTCGCACTCATCTGTCGCTACACAGCGCTTTCTTCAAACAACACGGCAGATCAACAGACACTGTGATTAAAACTCCGTCATGGCTTTTAGAGCTACATTCCCACCACAAAATCAAAAAAGATGCAAAGAAAAGTGCAAAAACCTATAAACTGACTAGATTAGCTTTAGTAAACGATACACACCAGATATGCCCACTTTGTATTTACACACATTCACCTACCAGATATGTACATCATATCTGGTAGGTTTACAAACACTGACTGTAGCTGTAATCTATAACTGAAAAATTTATCTGCCTCCTTCTATCCCATCCATCAATGGAAAAGGACCACCACAGGGCCACTGCTGGCCAGATACGACCTGAGAGATGGATCATTCTCAGCCCTGTAATGAGTACAACTATGGGCGACATGTGAGACTGATGTTGGTGGGGGGCATCTCAGTCAACTCTATGGTAAGTATAAAACTTGTATTGAGCAAATAACCTATATTTATCAAAATATATTTATCAAAGTTCTGGCTTAGCAGAGCAACTGTGCTACTATTTAGGCTTTTTAATGCAGCATAATTTAAACTTTGGCTACGTTTACACAGCAGATAAAAGTGGCCCAAATCTGATTTTTTTGTTTGGCTGTTCACATTATCTTTTGAACTAAATGTGAACTAAAACTAAATCAGTCTGAACAGATCAGATCCTAAAAAGAACAATGCTTCCCTAAACAGTCATGAAGGCCAGCAAATGCCTTTCGCTCCCGCAGCTTCCAGTTTCGTCTTCACCAGCATCACCGGATCGATTATGAAACTCCAATGGTTCACAGCTAGACTCATAACCCAGAACAAGGTTTGCACGTTAGTCGGTCAATTCTTTGGTTCGTGTTCTTGGATTCTTTAAACTTTACATGAAACGGTTTGGGCGTTTCATTCAAAATTTCTTTGTACATGGAGCAGTTGCAATAAGTCTCTTAACTGTTTGGTACAGAAACATCAGCCTAAATGTTTCTGAGTCTCAGCAGCGTGAAATTATGACGAATGTCCAGTTGTACAGACGTAAAAGTCTCATGAATTTCCGATCTGGCTGTTCAGACTGAGTTGCATTGCTGCAGATATGGATCAGACTTCAGTGCCACATATGAATGCATGGTGGCACGGTGGCACGGTGGGTAGTGCTGTCACCTCACAGCGAGGAGGGCCTGGGTTCGATTCCCTGGATGGGTGACCAGGGTCCTCTCAGTGTGGAGTTTGCATGTTCTCCCCGTGGTTTCCTCCGGGTTCTCCGGTTTCCTCCCACAGTCCAAAGACATGCAGTCAGGCCAAATGGATATGCTAAATTCCCCTTGGGTGTTATTGACCGTCTGTGTCTGTATGGACTGGTGACCTGTCCAGGGTTGTATCCTGTCTTCCGCCCGATGACTGCTGGGATAAGCTCCAGCGACCCTGATGGAGAAGCATCTTGGAAAATGGATGGATATGAAAGCGTCTCAATTCGGAACTGAAAATGTCAGATTCAGTGCATTTTTTGCTGTTCACACTGACACACAGATGACACATCTGTGCCACATATGAGGAAAAGGATCAGATTTGGACCACTTTTACCTGCTGTGTAAACATAGCCTTAGTGACTGCATTGCATGAGAACCCATCACATCAGAATGCAGGCTGCCCCCTAGTGTCATGGAGATCAGTCTTTATACATAGTAGATAGTTTTGATAAATGTCAATATTCCATAAAGTGACTTGACAAACATTTTAGCCCCAAATGTCATCTATGACTCCAACCTTGCAGTCACACATGAGTGTATCTGGCACAATGTGATGAAACTGCTGGGTTGAGAGTGGTCGACCAACCAAAAATATCCAGCCAACAGTGGTCCTGTGATGTAAAACTGACCACTCTTGAAGAAGAGGACTAACTATACACTTACAAGGTGCACCAACAAGGTGGGTGTTTCTAATAAAATGGCCATATTATAACAAAGAACATTATCCCTAAGGCTTCAGCAGATCTTGTTTGCACTTTTAAGGGCCATACAGAATATGAGATATGGGCTGAACTGGCTGATGTCAGTATTCTGTGTGTAATGTGCAAACATCAGAGATCATGCTTCATTTATCAAATAAAATTTTTCAAAATGGAAAAAAAAATTACGTGTCTCATTTTTAATATAAGGACAAAAACCAAAGATGTATTTCACAGAAAGTTACACAGAAGCCTCAACAACTAAATATAAAATAAAATGTTCAGTATTTAGTGTGTCTACTCTTCACCTTTATTACAGCTTCCATTCTTTTCAGAAGGCTTGCGTTCAATATTTCAAAGAAATCTGCAGGGATGTTTTTCCACATCTGCAAAGTTCAATCTTAGACGTTTTTTCTACTTTTCACATTCTAAGTTATTCCAAAGACATTCAATGATCCTGAGATCTGGACTCTGGGGTGACCAGTCTATTGTTCTGAAAATACACAAGGGAGAAAGAATACGCACCCATTTTCTCAGTAGTATTTTGTCATTTTCTGAATTCCAGGTTTGGAAACTCCTGTTTTCCACTTATTTTCCTTTGACTTTGTCCAAGTCGATTATCTTCTATCTAACCTCCTCAGAAATTCTGATCCGGATATGATTCTGATAGGATCGTCCATCCATCCTTTTTTTCTTTCTCTCTTTACTCCAATTGCGCCACATGTCTGCAGCACCAGGCGGCCAGCACTGGAGGACAGAGAGCTGTGCCAGCAAGGACAGCCTATTCTTAAACATCCTGCAGGAGTGGACAGAAACTAAGCTGTTCCTCCAGCAGCTCCACACACATCCCCGGAGAGAGCTCATGCCAAACAGCCAAACACACAGGCTGCCAAACCCTGCAGCCACTCTCACACACATACTCACAAAGGGACACAGACACACTCATGACACAATTACTAGTACTTTAATCAGGACGGAAATTTTGGCCTGTCCGAAAACAGCCCAAGACATTCCTGCCAGAGTCTGACCCAACTCACATAATCAAGTTCAGAGTCTGGACACAAACCAAGTCTGACAAAATTCTGTCTGAAACTGACCCAAACTTACCCATCACTACTAAAAGGCAGATGACACTGGTTAAATTATCATGTAGCAACAATAAAAGTCATCATAAGATAAAAAAATAACACGAAATAATGTTAATAAAACAGTAAGCTGTCCAGAATTAAACTTAAATTTCACTTCAATGGATTTATTCATCAGGAAGTGCTTCCAAACAACATCCCAAAGATTTTTAGTCTGGATAAACTTCCCACAATGCACCTGTTCTCTAATATAGTGAAAAGTTAGCCTTCAGAGTTAGCCTTCATCTGTTCACTCCTAACACCCTTTCTGTACATGAACATTTTACATACCACGAAACAAATTAAAATGACTAAACAAACTAAACTGTACTCTTCTGAACCAAGTCACATTTTATTAGCCTCATGGGATCTTGTGGATCTCGGCGCTGAATTCTGTAAACAACACAAGTGGGCCACTGTAACATACCAGATTAAAAGCCCAAAAGCAGGAGAAAATTCAGGGTAAAATGTGTTGAAAGTGGAAGTCAGGGCTGTGACAACCTAAAACCTTGAATGTGAAAGCATTTGGGTCCCATCAGGATCAGACAAATACACTATATGTGAAAAAGATTGTAGACACCTGCTTATCAGTAGCCATGTTTACATGCAGCCTAATAATCCATTAATAATCTGACTAATAGCTCAATCAGAATAGAACATGTCCACACCTCAGTCGGATTAGACTAGTCCAACTGAGGCCATTCGGAATACAATTTCTATCCCATTGAACGAGGTGGGTAATCCTGTAAATAATCCATTAAACAGAAGAATAATAACTATGTAAACACCTGTATCTGATTACATTCCTAATCAGAATGTTTAAGTATGTTCTGCATGTGTGTCACATCATAGTGAAAGTTTATGACGTTCAACATGGCGGGAGCAGAAACTGGTCTACAGAGGAGACGAAAGTTATGCTTTGAGATTTAAAAGACAGTGGTGGGATGGGCATCCGGCTTATGTGTCTCAGAGCACGACGTCTTCCTCTCACCCTTCTTTAATAAGTACATGTGAGGTATGTTTTCCTGAGTCTGACATCATTTTAAAGCAATTAAAAACACAAGCACTGCTCACTGCTGCTCATCTTACTGTGACTCACGTGATGCTGGCTGTCATGGTAATGTGTACACTACTTGGTACTCTACGCATGTGCATAATTATTCGTAGTGTGTATATAAACAAAGATTTTCCATCAGATTGTTAAGGACAGCGTGTGTATAAACACCTCGGTCTTAATCTATCATCAGAATTAATCCAATCGGATTGGCAAAAATCTTTGCATGCAAACATAACCAATCATTCTTCTGAAATGAAGGGTATTAATAAGGAGACAAAGAAGTTTGTTTCTGCAGTAACAGTCTTTACTTTTCTGGGACAGCTTTACACTAGATGTTGGAACACTGCTGTGAGGATTTGATTGCATTCAGCCACATGAGCATTAGTGATTTCAGGTACTGATTTTGGCTGATTAGTTCTAGATCCCAAATGCAAGCCAAATGCATCCCAGAGGTTCCAATGGAGCTCTATCACTCCAGAGAATGCAGTTTCACTGCTCCACAGCTTAATTCTGGGAGACTTTATACCCCTATAGCTGACTCTTGGCATCCAGCAGGGTGACCTGAAGCTCATGTGTGGAGACTACACAATTATATGTGATTATATGCATGCAACTGAACACTTGTATCAGCAATGGGTGTACCTCACAGTAGCTAAATTACAAGGGGTGTTTGGACACTTCTGGGCATACGCTGTATGTCAAGCTCTGACACATACACATGCATGGACAGTCACAAAGACACAGACATCATGCAGATGTACACCTGACATTCTAGCACAAACCACTGAAATACTGCATGAAGAATAAAGGCAGCAGATTGTGTCATGCCATACTGAAATCCTGACACATTCACAGCACAAAAGCCGTAAAGGCGCAGCTTGTGGTTATAAATTAAAATGTGCTTACTGGGAGGAAAGATTGATGACTGCACTATGTGCATCCCGTGACTCTCCTGCTTAGTTAATAGGGGGATTGCAGTGACTTTTCACATCTGCAATCATGCAAGTTACTGAGTAGGCAGGTTCTTAAAGGGAATTAAAAGAGACGTCAGGGAGACATCCTCACAAAACTTGTTGGCCAATTGGAGGATGAGGTAATTTGTCTGGAGGGTCTGCAGGTGGTAAATGGATTATGTAACTGGGAGTGAGAGCCACCCAGACGCAGCTTCTTAGAGCAGGCAGACACAAATGAGGGTAGTGCTTATGTGTTTTCTTGTTTTTCTTTTCCAAGACTATAGATTCCTAATAAATGTTTACCACTCGCTTTGGCCCCCACACACTCAACAACAATCCGTTTAAGTCACGGGAGAGGAAAAAAGTCAATTTATTTAAATCCGCTTCTTATCCTGAATAGTCATCCTGGCTCCAGCACCGTCCCAAGCCACTGGCTCCATTTGGCATCGCTGTCATTTTCAGCCATCTCCATAATAACTCCTGGTCTTAACCCAGTCCCTGTTGCAGGGAGCCTGATATTCAATCATCATCTGCTCCAGGAGAGACCAATTCACTGTTTATACTACTTCACAATTTAACCCACTTTAAAAGACTGCCACTGCGAGAGGCTATGAGACAAAGTGAGACAGAGAGAGAGAGAGAGGGAGAGAGAAAGAAAGAGAACTGGAAGCGCTTAACAAAACGCCAGATTCGTCATCAAATTTGCTCAGTGTTTAATCAGCCAGTGTAATGAGAGGGAGACAGAGCTGTAGTCTATTCAGGCCCAGTCATTCCTCCTCTGCCTATTGACACTATTCAAACACTCAGCTGTTCTAGCTCTCACGGCACTTCACAGGCCTCCACAGCAAAAGCCTCTCAATGGCATGCGCCTCTGAGAGACCGGCTGCTCTCTGACAAGCGGAGGGCACATTCACCTAAACAAAGCATACGAGGCTCCAGAATGTGCAACCTGTGCTGGTACAAACCGATGCTATTGATCCAGTGCCAGTATTGTTCTTCGTCTGGCTCAGAGCACAGACCACGTAGGACAAAACGGAGGCAAAACACAGACGCACAAAGTAATCAGGCCTTTTTTCTTTCCCTGGAGGGACACACGCAGACATCTCCTGCAGCACCTCGAGCTTCATGCCAAGCAGCAGGATATCTGGCAGGAGCAGGGCGCATTCCTTGTGACAAAAAAGCATGGCCTCCGCCTCCAAATCGGCATATGAGTAATGAAAACACATTCTTTGCGCCTGGAAGAGGGACATGGTCAAAAGCAAGCCAAAATATCAACTGTAAAATCATTTTATTAGTAAAATCAAGTGTAAAAATCACTACACTACACAAAAAAGTAAATCAAGGTGCATTCCCAGAGATAAAAAAGCATGGCCTCTGCCTCTAAAATTGCATATCTAATTATCAATAGCACATATCTCATGCATGGTAGAGGGACATGGTCAAAATCAAGCTTAAAAAAGTGTAAAAATGGCTTTTCTAGTAAAATCTGGTGTGAAAATCACTACACTACACAAAGAAAGGAAGCAACGTGGATTCCTCAAGACAAAATAATATGGTCTCTGCCTCTAAATCAGCATATCTAAATATCAAAAGCACATTCTTCACGCCTGGAAAAGGGACATGGTCAAAATCAAGTGTTAAAATGACTTGACTAGTAAAAGTCAAGTGTAAAAATCACTGTACTACACAAAAAAGTGAATGGAGGGAATTCCTCAAGACAAAAATCATGGCCTCCACCTCTAAATCAGAATATCTGAATACTGAAAGAATGTCTGGAAGTGGGACGTGGTGAAAATAAAGTAAAATTCAAGTGTAAAAAATGACTTTGCTCATAAAATAAAGCATACAAATCATTACACTGCACGAAAAAGTGAAGCAGGGTGCATACCTCTAAACAATGAGGCATGGCCTCAACCTTTAAATCAGCATATCTAAGTTTTGAATGCACATTCTTCATGCTTAGAAGAGAGATACGGTCCAAATCAACTCAAAGTCAAGTGTAAAAATGTCTGTGCTAGTAAAATCATGTTTAAAAATGATAGTACGTAGAAAAGCTTAAAACCCAGGAGACAGTGTAGGCGTTTGAGTGTCAGGCCTCAGTGTTGGGCACAGATGAGAAATCCAGAGTAGAACTGAGGCTTCATATTAGGAAGCCCTGCTGGGGATGATATGACCCCACTATTGAGGAGGTAAGGATGGCAGCTTTTCCATACACACTCTTGTGTGTGCTGATTAGCAGGAGTGGGCACTCCTGCCTGAGTCGGGCCAGTGGACTGATGGGACATCACCAGGGTTCCACGCTGCTTTCATTAACACTCCATCTCACTCACCTGAGGGGAGCTGAAATATGAAATCAAATATAAAGAGCAGCCAAGAGAGAGAATTTTTAAGCGTGCAACACACACGCAAAAACTCTATGGCACTTGCCCGCACACACACAGCAGAACACACACAGCCACTTTTAACACACACACACACACACACACACACGTACACCAACACTCTGTAGCATAGTGCTGCATAGCAAACAGTACTAAGCGCACCTATCCCACATTGGAAGCAATGCAGTTCAAACACAAATGAACACCAAGCTCATTTTACCCTCTACTCTTATATAATGAAATAAAACTTTCAACATAATTGAGATTCATTATATCTGGTATTTTTTCACAAACTTGTTTTCCAGCTAAAATATACAGGGTCAAAATGATATGACTAGGCAAGAAATTAGCTGAGGTAACAGATGATTAGCATTGGTCTGTTTATCTTAAATGTATTTTTTTACTTTATTTATTTTTATCTTATTTATTTTTAAATCAGAGCTACGAGGCAAACATTGCTAACAAACGCAAGTTTAATCAAAACGTCTCTCAACCTGCTTAAACAGACTCCAGGTCTTCATTAAGGTTGTACAGACTTGTTGAGCTGTGGTTTCGAGCGAAGTATGACTTACTGTGAGCTATAACAACTGCACACTTCACAGTGTAGCTGGACACTACAGACCGCCATTTTAGACAACAAGTGTCTAAGCTGAATTCCTACTCCATATTGCAAGCACAATGTCACACAGATATATGCATAAAGAATATATTTTTGTTGTTTGCCTCTATTTATAAATAGCTTTTAATCTTAAAACAGAAGCTATAGGTCTAAAATGATAAACCATGGAAACTGCAAATGTAATCTGATGCAAATGTAAAATGAAATCTGCATTCGGCTCAACACTTGTTTTCTAAAAGGGCATTTTTATAATTCAAAGTGCGTAAACCACATCAACAAATCTGCACAACCTCAATGAAGACCTGGAAAACGTTTAACAGTGCTGAGAAAAGTTTTGGGAAGTATTTACAGAAAAGATTTGGGTGACTATTGAATTTTAGTGTTAGCAAATTTAGCTTTGTAAGGGCAGTGCTAAACTAAAGAAGCAAAATTTGGATACCAAACATGCCTCAGCTGATCTGGAGTAAGTGGAAAACTGTAAATTTTACCTCTCGGTGAACCATTATTTTAAAGACTGTAGATTGCCTGCTTTTCTTGGTATAAATTTCAAGCCTACTGTGATCTATTGGATCTGGATCTGGCAGTGTGGGTGACTTTTAAAAAGAATGGAGAGAGAACAGTGAGAGACAGGAGTGATGAGTAGCAGCAGTGAAGGACTGAGAAGCTGAAAAGCTTGGTTTTGAGAAATGGACTGAAAAGTTTAGCTCTTAAGCCACTGAAAAGTGGCCAGCTTTGGTTTTGTTTGAGTTGTTTGTGTGCTCTGTGAGTGAAAAGAAAAGGCTGCTGCAGACGTTTCTCCTGCCTCCAGCCTTCTTCCTGAGCCTATGGTAGCACACTGCATGCTACAGTGCAGTAACTGTAAAATGCTGAGTGGCGTGCAGCGGCATTCAGAGAAATTGAGCAGTAGCGGAAGTCATCAAGCGACAGCGTGTGTCGACGGCAAATGGCGATGTGTGCACCTTCAAAAAGAATTGTTCTGAATTTTTGGAAGTTGCATGATGCACTGCGGCCTCGCACACACGCATGGCAAAACACATGTGGCTTTATGCACTTTTCACCACACAGACTCTCCTAAGTGATGCTCCTTAGCACATCCATGCACTCCAGCACTCCTCTGGTTACGTATTCAGATCAAACGCTCCATAGTATTCTCCAGCTGAAGAAAAGCAGGCTGATCCTTGCAGCTCCTTGTGCTTGTGTGTTCTTGCTGGATGTTCCTCTGTGCTTTGTGGATGAGGGGGGAGCTTTCTCTTTGTATCTTAAAATACGCCTCTTTGCTTCTTTACCAAGCTTCTATTTCTTTTGTCACACACTGTTGGATGAAAGACATTCATCTTTTAAGGAGGTCTGTCGAGGCCCGTCACATGTTACTGTCAGAATCAGTGGAAATGCAGAGTGCTTTTGGGAGTTTGTGTTTTTAATTCAATTTCTCTTTGCCGTCTAGACTGGTGCTCAAAGACGAGCACTGTAGCCATGCTCTCTGTTGCTCCCCACAGTGGCATATGCCACTCTATGCTTCTCCAAAGCTGAGATATTTCCCCCGGTACTGTACGGCAGGAAACTCAGACAGAGCCGAATGAGTATACGTCCTACAAAGGTCTCCTAACGGACTGCCAAAAGAGGTGGACAGGGCGTCAGTAGCCGTGAGAAGCCTTGTAGGAGCACTACAACGGGCACATCATGTTAAACATCATCTCTGGGCTGCTTTGCCTCAGAGGCGGACTGCATTCCTAATTTGTGCCATTGTCCACACACATTTATGGCTCCTTCTCTCCTCCCATCTTCTTCTCCCTCTCAAAAAGTCAACACATGCTTGGGAGAAAATTCAAATGTGGAGCATTGCAGTAAATGTCAGGGACAATGTGGGTCTTTGAGATCAGTGATGTGAGCGTGGGGGTTGTCAAAGACGAGGTCCAGCGATGCTTTCAGATAAGGACGTCCTTCTACCCATGGGCTATTCACAATGAATATGAGGAGGGGATGCAAGACAAGAAAAGAAGTTACTATGCCACAGTAAGAGTAAAGTAATGTAGTGTTAATCCACTGAAAGTCTAGAATTAAAGCAGTGCAAATCAAATTTACTCAATTTTGCCTTCAACACAAACATAGCTGATCAGCTAAGACTTGGTTGATGGACACAAGTGAACCAGTAATAGAACTTATCCTGAAACATGAATTTTATCTATACTTCTGTCCATTTTTATAGATAACAGTATGTCTTACAGTGTCAGAAACCACATAAGCAAACAGGCCCAAGCACAGACATTTAGGGGGGGCATAAGCTCAAGGTAAAAAAGGGGCAACATAGACGTTAATTAAACATAATTTAATTTTTACAGCATTATGAAACCACTCTTATGAAGATATGCAGTGTTATCATGTGTAAAAGAAAAGTAAATAGTTTACAGGTTTTCCTTATTGCAGCCAGAAAAACTAGAGTAACTTTCCAAACAGGAATTCTAATCCCAAATCTCTGGTATACAAGGGAACAATGTTAGCCACCATGCTATCTAATTGTTTTCAGCCACTACACAACTTTTTAACTAGGCTAAGAACAATAATAGGCTACAATGACAGTAGTATATTGGCTTACTTAATACGGTAAGCTTTGGCCATTAGAACAGCTTTATAAGCTGCAAAGATGGGATTTTACCAAACCCTACAAAAGTTAGAAAACAGCTAGCTTAGCAGGTTGCTAACCAGAAACACAAGTACTTGTTTACCTTTTCTGCTTTATGCAGGCTTCTCTGTGGGAGTACTGCATTATTTGCTTTGAACCCCAATCTCCAGCATACAAGGCCATAACTTTAGCTACTGTTTTTAATTTTTTAAAATGTTTTTTACCTAATCAGTTGTAACTGTAATTAAGCGCTGCACAGAGCCTGGCATAAATCCCTGTTTTTACGAGAACAAAAGCACATGTCTGCAAATCATTAGTACCCCTTGCTGCTGTCATTATACTTGGTTGCTTTCCAATATAGCCAAACTATACAAGAGTGGCATTATTTAAAGAAACTATCAGCCTTTTATTGGCGAGACTTCCAGCACTGAAGTAATGTGTGTGCCCATGTCAGGTCGTGATTGACTTCTCCACAGTTGGAACCGCACCAATGGGGGCACTCAAGAGAGATGGAGTTGTGGAACCCAAGCCCACCCGCTAGTCCTACTCCCGGAACAAGACTGAGCTAAGCTGGTTTTTTACTAGATCTTGAAGAATAATCATATACAACACAATTATTATACACATCAATAAAGAGGGCACTTGTACAGTCTGAGCGCCAAAGACCAGGGGCTCAAGCCTGCCTTGGAGTCTCTACATGTGTCTGCAACAAGTCTATTTGAGGTTACTTAACAACTCAACACAGTTTGCAGCAAATGTGTCATGATTTAGGTGTTCAATAGCTGGACTGATGCCAAGATTAGGCTCAGCTAAGTGTGACAGACATGACTATGTAGGAATAAACAAGAATAGCCAGAAAAATTTTCAGTCCAGACACACACAATACTGAATATAATGACATATAACACAACACTAAACACATTACAGACAAGTACATTTCTATAATAGCCAAAGAATAAGCTTCAATAACAGTAGCATGCAGGTGAAATGAATATGTTAAGCTTTAGCTATTTGAACAACAAGCTACTTATAGGCTAAAAAAGGAAGATTTTAACAGCCTATAAATTATAGCCCATATTTATTTTAGAAAAAAGCTAGCTTCACAAGTTAACAAGTTTCTCACCAGAAACACAAGCATGTTTACTTTTCCACTTTACACAGGCTTTTCTGTGGTATTACCACATTACTTGCCTCGACTGTAGCAGCCTCCTCAGTCTGTAGGTTAATAACAATATTTGAGGCACCTTTGAAGCAATATTTGAGGCAATATTGTTTGTAAGCACTTTTTTTTTGGGAAAGTAGCAGTAACTTGACTTCCACTATGTGCCCCTCAAAACAGTATAGGCAACTGGCGATGGCTAAGGAGCACGATCCAACTATGGTATATTGCACTCACAACTCTATAAAGAAGAAAACTTCAGGCACCAAGCATGTCTTGGCTGATTGTTTCCATACGGGGAAAAGAAAATTGTGCAAATCAGATTATTTGACTACTGCTTTAAATTGGGAACCACTGGCCATCACTGTTACCACCACTTCTAAGCAAGGAGTTTTTTTTTTTTTTTTTTGTCAGCACACATAAAGTGCAAAAAAGCAAAAATAACAGCACTAACTGTGATGTTAGCACACTTAGAGAGGAAAAAAAAAATCAAAAATACACAGAGACTGAGGATCTTAAATGAGGCCGCAGATAACAGAGATATGCAGAAACCCAGAGGGAAATAAAAACAGGAAGTATCATTTATTCAGGAGGGAGATTGAGTTTTAAATCAAAAGGAGAAAAAAACTCTCTTTTCCCATATTACTTTTTAAAGCTATAAGCTAGTCCCCAGTCCACTTCTCAGAGAGCTCATTGTTTAGGGTGATTGATAGTAATTAGGTAAAATGAGATCACATGCTGGATAAACTTACCTTCAATGGAGCAGTGTTTACTGCCACTTCTGTTTCTCCTTAAGTCTGTTTAAAGCTAAAGGAAATTTCATGCAGGCTTTTCATGCAATAAACAAGTAGATAAACATAAAAAATAAATGCAGCCGGACTGCAAACGAACCACTACAAGAATAATCTCTTTCTCAGCCATTTCTGGACACTGTGAAAAATAGCACCACAGCAAAATAACTTTGTCTTCTTCTTTCTGGTGAGATACTACATTCTGCCCTAACAAGCCAAGTGTTGGATCTTGCTAATCTGATTTAATGGCAAGTGGATACATTACATCTTATTCTAATGCCTCTCCAGGAGAGAAGAGCACTTCTCGGTTGGGCTCAAGTCCAGCGTCATTAAAAGTCAGGGGCGACACGATCTTTAAACGGGCAGGAGAAAAATCTATAACTCTGGAATGAGCATCTGTTGGAAATCAAAGCAGCACTGGAGTGTCCTTGAAATCAAACGAAAGAGGAACTGTTGAAAGGGAGTGAGGTGGGCCTGAACTCCCTGGAGATCAGCATCAAGTCCTTCATGCAGCTGAGAGAACATTACACATGCCCTCTGACTGGTGTCCTCCCCAGAATTCTTCTAGAGGAGAACATGGTGCTTCCTTTAAAGACGAATAGAAAGGGCGTGCACTTACCTACACGTCCACACAGAGGTAGAGGCCTTCAAGGTTGCTTTAGTCTGACACTGAACTTCAGGGGAAGAGAAACATTTGGACTGAATGAGCATTTGAAAACACATTCAGTTGGAGAACAGATGGAGGGATGAAGTAAAAAGGCTGAAAAATGACACTGTCACAGCAGCACGCATCACTACTCCACAATGGGGATATCAAAAGGAACATGGCGACATCTCTTTCAGGACTACTACTCTGAGATGTCTGGCATGCTTCTGTGCTGTACTGACAGGCGAGGAATGAGGGGACAGTGTGGGTTCCTTAAAGGACTTGTGTCATGAACAAACAAACACTACTTTTTTTAAACTTTTAAAATTTATTTGATGCAGTATGGAAACACTGTGAAATTTTCTATAGATGGAAGCTAAGCTGTAAAAAAAGTTTTGAGTTGATTATATGAAAAACAATGCATTTACATTACTTGTGTCAAAGTTTGTGTAATATATTATTAACATCACTTACGTTCATGTTTTCAAACTCATTTTCCTGGTTTGACCTTTCAGACTATCAGTAGCCCCCCCAGCCCAACTGCCCTCACACATTGTATGTTGCTCTGGTCCTCTCGCTCTATACAGCATTTTAATGGCAAGTGCCAGTGATGGCTCTATTGATAAAATCAGTTATTTCCAGCTACTGCAATGCTGGAAGTGAATGTATCACCGAAGTAACAATCTAAAGTATTACAAGAAAAGTACACCACTAGTGCAGCAATGTCAGTAACTCGGCAGACTCTGCCGGACAGTGCTTGCGGGAGCAACAGTTCCACAAGAAACAAGAAGGGAACATAAGAGCTGGAACATCTAACCACTGTTACTCTAACTGGACATCAGTGATGAAAACTGGAAAATGCATTCACCATCTTTACATGTTCTCCATGCATTTACATCAGTTTCATGTTCAGGTGTTCAGCTTCATGTGAACTCTGCATTCACACAATGAAAGCAACATTACTGAAAGCAATAAATATATTCTGATGCTTATTTTGTCTATTCATACACAGCTGTGCGCAAAAGTTTGGGTGCCTGGGTCAAACGACATCATGTATTCTACAAAGGACACATTTTTGCACATTTTAATGGACAATTACCGTTTATTTGCTAAATTTAAGCATAAAATATGGCCTGTGCAAAAGTTAGGGCGCCTTTTTTTAATTTATGCTTCATTTTTTTCGAATATTTTAAACTAGTGCGAATAGGGGTGGGAGTGGGTAGCGCTGTCACAGCAAGAAGTGCTTGGGTTCGATTCACCAGCCGGGCGACCAGGAGCCTTCTGTGTGGAGTCTCCCTGTGTCTGCATGGGTTTTTTCCTACAGTCCAAAGACATGCAGTCAGGCCGACTGGAGATGCTACACTGCCCCTAGGTGTGAATACGTATGTGAATGTATATGTCTGTGTGTCTGCACTATGATAGACTGGTGACCTGTCCGGGGTGTTTCCTGCCTTCCACCCAATGACTGCTGGGATAGGCTCCAGCACCTCCTCCAGAAGGACAAGCGGCTTAGACAATGTGTCTTTGTGTGTGTTGCAAATAGAAACTGCGCACTATGTAATTTTTAACGAAGACGAAAATCTTTATTTGAACAAATAAGACAAAATATGATTAATCGTGATGAACTACACAAAAGAATGTGATTAATTGCAATTAATTAGTTTAATTATTTGTTAGCCCTAATTTACATACATCTACTTATTAAGGATATAACAGTTTATCCCTACCCAATCACTCTGAAGTTATAAGGAGTGGTTCAGCCCATATTGCTTCATGACGCAGAACACAGAGCCAATCAGAACAGAGATAAAGACATGTTGGAAAAAGATAATAAATGCTGTGTAAAAATTAATTATGGCTGGCGAAAAGAAAAATGTGTGATATAACCGCAATACGGAAGCAAACTTCTAACCGTGAGCAATGTCTGCATAGTTCCAAGATCTATTCTAATGTCACTTTAAAACTATGACTCAGCGCTTTACTGGATGACTCGGGTATCTTCCAATGGCACCTACCCAAAATTCAAACCAAGTACCTCAACTTGTATTCATCCTTATATCCATCTCCACACTCAAAGGCAGTCGTATGACTAGGGTTTTTTTAAATCATATAAGAAAACAGCATGCAACTGAACAGCAGACATAATAGCCCGATTTACAAATAAAAACTTGAAGTCAGGTCACAACTGAGAATTAGAGTGACAAAAGCTGATGATGGCGATGCAAAACATTCCAAAGAACCTCGTGGCCTTGTGCTAACTGCGGTCTTCTCTCAAACAGATTTACATTTTCAGCACAAATGGAAATCCAGATATGGCACAGAGGGGGTAAACAGGCCCTGCTAAAGAAAAACACGGCTGATTGAGCCCTTGTCTCATTTGATTACAGGTTTTATATATCAACTACGAGAGGGGGAACAGCCAGCACGGAGTGTTCACAACTCTGCCGCTCCACGGAGCAAAAGCTGAGGGATCCTGCACTGCAATTCATTCATTAGCATGCTAATTACATCCATTCACAAACGAAAATACCCAGAAATACCCAGTGCTGCGTCAAGCAGCAGTGGAAAACAGGAAACCATCAACAGCTCTGCGGCGAGCCGGTGGTGCCTCCTTCATGTCAGATTTGGAACGTTATCAGCTCCATCCACACCGTTTTTAAGTGTGCCACAGAAAGATGTGGTAATATTTGCTAACCAATTGGCCCTGAAAATTTGACGGAATGTGATTAGTGCTCAGTGTGAATGAAGTCGGTTCTTGGATGAGCCCTGTCACATTTCCGCTGACAAGTGAAGAGATTATAGCAGCATTTAAATGCCAGTTTAATTTTTTGGGACTCTTTTTTTTGACACTTCATCTTTTTTTTCCAAAGAGGAGCATGATGTATAATTTACCTTCAACCTCAAACTGCAAAAAGAAATGAAATGAAGCGAAGGGATACAAATTCTTCCCTCAAGACAGCCTTAGCTTTAAAAAAATATTTTCTATCAATTACCGAGGAAACTTCACTGTTACCGGCAATAAACCAGAGCCATATCCTTTACTACACTTACAAAGGTGATGTACTGAATTTACTTAAATGCATACTGTACTGTGCAAAAGTCAGGGAGCACCCATATTTTTTAAAAAACAGTTTTAAGTATAAGTTATTCATTTTTAGCAAATATTTCTAAAGAGATCAAATATAAGATAATCTACTTGCATAAGTGGATTAGTAGAAAACTGAAAACTTTAAGAATTTCCAAAAGGGGACCAAAAAAAAAAGATTAAAACAATGGACTGCCTCTCCAGAGCCCAGTCCTCAACACCACTGAATGTGTTTGGGATTATTTGGGAGCAGAAAATGCAACAAACATCTAAGACTAAACTTAGGAAGTTTGGAAAAATATTCCTGCAGATTTCTTTGAAGAACACATGGACGCTGTAATGAAGACAAAGGGTGGACGCACTGATATTGAAAACTCTTATATTTCGTTGTTTATGTAAAATATATATTTTCTATTTTTTTCTGATGATAATGTTTTGAGTGGAAATTAAATAAAGGAAGAGGCACTTGGTGTAGACGTTACCATGACAACCAGCATCACATGAGTCCAGTCAGAGTGAGACGACGTGCAGTGAGCAGTGCTTGTGTTTTAATTACTTGAAAATGATGTCGGACTCAGGAAAACGTCCTTCACATGTACTTATTAAAAGAAGGCCGAAAGGAAGACGTCATGCTCTGAGACACATAAGCTGGACATCCTTTGTCTCCTCTGCAGACCAGTTTCAGCTCCCGCCATGTTGAACTTTATTAACTTCCGCTATGACGTGACGCGCGTGTGCAGTACGGACTTAAATTTTCCGATTGGGAATATAATCGGATTCAGCCGTTTACATGGTTATTATTCTTTTATTTAACAGATTATTTACAGGATTACCCGCCTTGTTCAATTGAATAGAAATCGTATTCCGAATGGCCTCAATCAGACTAGTCTATTCTGATTGAGTGTGTACATTGACATATTCTATTCTGATTGAGCTATTAGTCTGATTATTAAAAGCTTATTAGGCTGCATGTAAACATGACTATTGCGCACATATTAAAAATAATGAAATTTTACTGCAGCATTATTTGCTAGTCTAGCATACAGTACATTACCTAAATTATTCATCTGTATTATCTATGAAAACAAAAAGGGCGGACAGTATCAGCTGATACTCAATATTAAAGTAACCAGATCAGATCAGGGAGCAAAACAATCAGAACATCCCTAATATCACCTCAACACGCTTTGTCTCTGAGGTTACGCAGGTTTGACCATCCTTGTGTGGATGTATGATGTGGGAATGATGTACACATTTGAATCAAATAAACGACATGTAGTGCATTACTTTGTACAGTAGCCAGACTGGCTGTGTGCTTCCAGTGTAGTCTTTTAGGAAAGCTAAATGCCTTATGTAGCTGGAGTATCACAGCAATAGAGCAGCTCCTCTGCACACTGTCAGGTCATCGTTAACAGATGGAGAAAGAGGGCACTGCTAGCGTTTTAAATGATTACCTCAAATTGCTCATGACACATGCAATGCAAGGTGCTCGGCAGCGCAAGATCCTGGCTTTAAGACATACTGCCTTGAGGCGTACACTGTGTTCAAAGGCTTTTGATTAGAAAGTAACTGATGAGGACACTACCTCCCTCTTCCTATGGTGGGAGACGGTGCTGATGCCTGCATGGGGAAGCTTGCTTTCTAAGCTACAGAAACACTACAAAGCAAATTAAAGACTTTTAAATCCGTCATAAATTAAAGCCATAAAATTCCAACGTAAAATCTACCAGGAAGAAATGATCCCCTAATGTACTCATCAAATCCTTCCTTATTCAAACTGAGAATCTGTGCACAACGCACAACACACTTTCACTAAACTGTCCATGAAATGCAGTTCTTATCAAATGAGTTTATGTGATAACTTTTAATGGTAAACTATAAGACATTCTCACACAACAGAAAGACTTGTAGGAGTACTTGAGAGGTGGATTCCACCATTTTTCTTTTATATTTCTGTATAAGTCAAGAGTTATGATGTAAAAAAAGCAATTTAAAGAGGTTTAATTTGAAATGTTGCATTGCTGAACCTTACCTACTCAGATTTCTTTACAGTGGCAGTGATAGCAATCAGAAGTCACAATGTCTACAATGCAAACACAGCCATTTTATTTACTAGCCAAAAATGACCATTGAACCTACATGTCTTTTGAGTTTCATATGTAATGTTGGTAATGGTAAAATAGCAGTAAATCTAAAACTATATTTTTTGGAGGACTCTTTGCCTAACCTGCACATATCTCTCTGTCATGAATGGAGGGGTGTTTAAGCCAAAACATTACCTCAAAACTACATAAAAGGATGTTTCACAAATCACACAGTGCTACAGCCTGGCATTATCAGTAACAGAGAGTTCTAAACTGAAAGCAAGGAGCGGCTAAAGCATGTACAGTGGAGCAACATGAAATTCTAGAGCATTCAGGACACTATAAAAAGGTTATTTCACAAAAGTACACACAAAAAAAAAACAAAAGATATAAGCATGTATAGAAAATGAAGTACTTTCACTGCAGAATATTAAAGTAACCAAACTATCAAGTAGGCCTTATTATATTATAAGCCAATAATAACACACTACAAAATGGTCATTTAAAAAGAAATAGGCTTTCAGAGGCTCTTCAGATGTTCGGTTCCTATCACCACCATTTTGAACAATTCTGAGCTGGTAAGTTCCTCTAGAATAGCACATTCCACATCAAACCACTTTGAAAAACTTTGCTAACATGACCACCATTTAACAGAGCAGAAATTTACAAAACTGGGTGGAATTCCCCTTTAAACACAGATATGGCCCTTCCCCTTTTCTCTGCTTATTCCTGGCTTCATGTTACTGGGCAGAGAGCAGCGTTTGCCCTGGAAAAGAGATTAAAGAGGGAATATGTAGCAGTGTACCCATGGCTTAGCTGGAACACAGAGATGCATAATCCCTTGTTGCCAGGCCAGGAGGAGCCCGAGAGAAAGCTCATGCGCCGTGAGCCGCTCGGGAATCTCATGCGACCATCTCTAACGTCGCTGCGCCCCCGTTAGCACAGAACAGCCACTGGATGGACGCCACCTCTCTGACCACTCGACACAAGAGTCCACTAGCTCCATTAAGCCGCAGGCACATCTGTGACAAAGCCCTAATCACTTCAGTAGAGGTAGCTCGTGGCATTCTGAACTTGATTATAAGATCAGGAGCATTGAGAGATGGTAATCATTTAATCCTCTCAGAACACAGAGGAGCCTGATTTCTCAAGCACTCCAGCGTTTCCTATTATAGAGCTCATTATTGGATGGAGGGGGGGAAAAAGAAGCACCAGAAAACAATTTAGAGCTAGGGAGGAAAAAAAAATGACGTCTACGATGCCTGCTCCTAAAATAAACATTTCATTCGGAAAAGTGCGCTCTGTGTTTGATGATGACAAACAGAAAATTCACGCAACAATGTGAAATCTTCTTTACCAAGATAGAATCTTTGCAAAGCCTTTGCAAAGTATGCACTAACAGATTGTGCACTTTTTTCTGCAGAAGCAGAGCCGTACGTCTCTTTATAGCGGAGCGGCATGGCGTGCTCCTGACGACTGGACGGAAAAGAAGCACTTTACACTGAGAGCCCATCTGCCACTGTGTAAAATAACACAATGGGGAGGAGAGCAGAGCCGTGAAAAACACACACATACACGCCCGCTCCGACTGACGTGGTGAGAGAAGGAACGCGTGGTGCCGGTTATGGGGCAGTGAGTGGCCATTTTCTCATCCAGGACGGAGGATTTGCCCCTGCCGCCATGGCAGAGTGGTTAATGGCCTCTCTGTGGAGTTGAGCACCTTGAAACTGGACTCTAATTGCCCACAGCATCCGGGCAGGAGGCAGAATGGAGCCTTGGCGAACCGGTCCATGGCAGAGAGACGAGCCCTCGCAGCCTATTTGCTGGTGGAGAAGGATCTGTGTGAGGCCAAGAGGGTCCTAATGCTCTCAGACGGATCCATCAGCCTGTCAGTCAAAACACAACACACACACGCACACAACAGATCACACACTCTCACAGCCTCAGCAGCCTCAGCAGCCGGCCCACCACAGAGAGAGGAGCAACTACACCTCCTTCAATTTCAAAGACAAGTCTGAGAGAGAGAGAGAGAGAGAGAGAGAGAGAGAGAGAGAGAGAGGGGAAGGAAGAGTGAGAGAAAGTAGGCTGAAGAGAGAGAAGAGAGAACAAGAGAGACAAAGAGAGCAAAAGAGGGAGAGAGAGGAAGAGAAAAAATGAGAGAAGAAGGGAAAGCAAGGAAGGAAACAGAGAAAGAGGAGGAGGGAAACAGAGAGAGAGGAACTGAGAGACAGAGAGAAAGAAAGAAAGAAAGGGAAGGAAAAGAGATGGAAACAGAGAGAAAGAGAGAGAGAGAGAGCAGGAGTGCAAGAGAAAGGAAAGAAAGGGTTGAAAGGGGGGGCAAAAAGAGTGAGGGAAACAGAGAAAGGGGAGAAAAGAGAAATAGGGCAAAAATAGTAACAGAAAGAGAAAGTGAAAGAGAAATAACTCTACAGTTAAAATACAGAAGCAGAAAAGAAAGTACATGATGCTTTTACTCCTCTTTCTCTCTCTCTCTCTCTCTCTCTCTCTCTCTCTGCACTCTGCAAGGAGGGAGGCAACTCAAATGTCAACAACAGATAAACACAAGGGATGTTTGTTTCTGGTTTACCTGAACTGGAGCAGCGCTGATTGAAGTGAAACAAACTCCTGGTTTTTTGTTTACCATCTCCCAGCAGGAAGTGTGCAGCTTCCTGACGGCTCTCTCTCTGTCTCTCTCTGTCTCTCTCTCTCTCTCTCTCTCTCTCTCCCTCTCTCTCTCTCTCTCTCTCTCTCTCCTCCAATAGTAAAGTGCCAGTCTTAGAGACGCCACAGAAATGGAAAACGAGCCCATCTCTGCTCGGCGATAACCCATGCCCTTGCTCAAGGCTCTTTCACTGTATAATCTGCCTCAGATCTCCTCACTGAAGTCAGCTTGTTTGATAGAAAGGCCTGTGCTGGGCCACACCAGCTCAACACGTAGGGAACCTGTGGAGGGTCTGGTGAAAAATGTTAACCTATCTAAAACCTTCCCCTTCACTTTCTGATGGTGCTTCTATTTCTGCTACTTACAGCAGAGACAGACTCTCAGGCTGCCAAAGGTGAAGGGAAGGTTTGTTTTTAGCAGCTGCTCACATCCTGAAGGTAACACTGGTGTCCCTGCCTGTTCTTGACTGACAGAGCTGTTACATGAGATGCCCAAATGGTTTCTTTGTTTCTCAGACCACCTAAGAGCAGGCAGGAAACAAAGCGCTCCAGTCTGCACTTCCAGCTTTTTTGTTGTGTTGATGTGAAACAGTAACAATAACATGGCAAAGCTATACAAACATTACGGCAGCTTTACATTTTACAGTAATATTACACTTTACAGAAACTTTTCATCAAATTGTAATCATAATAAAATAACTCCTCTTCCACTTACAAGTGCTGATATGACCAGACTTTCAACAGAATATCTCCACTTGTTTTAAAAAGCTACCATTGAGAAATAATTAATATCATTCTGAGTCATTCTGGGTCATTCTGAGTCTTAAATAGTGGGCTCATATCATAGAAAAAAATGTACTGTTTTTTTTTTTTAATTCAATTCAATTTCTGTGATGTCATGAGAACTAGTGCATTTACTATTCAGCCATTAGCAGTTAAGCCTCATCCATTCACACTGAAGTTGTAAGGAGTGATTCAGTCCAGACTGCTTTTGAATAAGGCAAAATACACGGCAGCCAATCAAAACAGAGATCATTTGTATATACTGTATATCAGTCTTGAAGAAACTGTATTCTGAGGCATAAGAGAGGTTGTAAAATGGTCATGTAAAATGATTTACGACTGCTTATTGTACCTAAAACCACACAAATATCATAAATGGACCTCAAGGAAATCATAAAATATGAGAAAAATGTAGTATATGTGCCCATTAACCCCTTAAAATCCCAGGCTTATTACATACTAACGCTTATTTTTCAGTAACTACTGGAACTTCAATGAAAACTGGTGGAGCTTTTCTTAGGTTAAAGAAATGTGTAATAAAACTTTGGGCCTGCTGGCAGGCCCCAGCCTTTTAAGTGGTTGACGCATTATAAACCAGAGGTTTTCAAGGTTTTATAGGTTTTGGTTTTTCATGAGAGTAAAGAGAAATGAAGCTCATTTAAGTCATAAGAAGAAACTACATTGATTCTGTACCACTACAGCTTGCAAAGCATTCCTGTGTGCATAAACAGAGCTTTCTGCACTGAATGTCATGCAAATGACGAGTATCAGGATTCTATCCAGACTGAGATTATCCACATAATAATGCAGATGTAAATGCATCCAAAACAGATTAAAAGCTGATCTCTCAAACTACTTCAGGAGATCTGAGATGCACTTCAGCCAGATGTTATACAAGTCTATAAATGCATCCATCTTTTCAAGCCACATTCGACAACCAGAACCCATCCCTTCTTTTGAACAGAAAAGAAGCAATGAGAAACAACACAGTGAGTTGGTTGTTGTGCATGAGCTGATTTGCATCATACGCACAATACAGCTATCAGATTTCAGACCAACCAGAGGCTTTCGGGGCATTTTGATGTGAAATGGTTAATTGCAGGAAAACTTACTAAGATTTCTTTACAGTGGTGGTGATAGGAACCAGGAGTCACAAAGTCTACAACCACAGTCATTGTATTTACTATCCAAAACTATGAGTGAACCTATATGTGTCTTCCGAGTTAATGTTGACAAAAACTGCTAAATCTGCAAAATGAATAAATAAATATCTAAAGTTTTCTTTGGTGACAATTTTGTCTAAACACACTGCATGTACCTCTCCACCCTGCGTGAATTAAAATGATGTTTTATACCAAAACATTGTCTCAGTAATTGGGTAAAGCAACGTCTCAGACATCAACCAGCCATCTCCATTTTTTATTGTTTTACAATTTTTTACATAATTTGAAAATGCCTGTTGTTCCTTATATTGTTTGTAAATTTCACAAAGCATGGACCAAAAGAAACAGCCCAACATGACTTGGAAAAACATCTGGTTCCATTGACTTACATTAAAAGTGAAGTGGGTTTTTTCCTTCTCCTGTAAAGTTGCCATTTTGGAGATACAAGGCTTTCAGGAGCATTCAACTTTTCAGATGTCTAGTTCCTATCACTATCACTGTAAACAATTCTGACTCTGTAAGTTTGTCTAGAAAGGAGCACTGCACCTTGAATTGCTCTGAATGACTTCATAATTCACAATTATTTAATTATGAGGAAACTGAAAGACAAGTTTATGACTTACTTCACAAATTTTAAGATTAGTCTCAGGACAAATACTACCTATACATGTGGATTCAGGCATGAAAAAGTTTGGGAACCCCAGTTTTACACAGACACAGCTAAAAAAAATTCTTTGCTGTTTGAACTTTTCATGGTAATCACACAAGCAAGGTATGGGCCATGTGATTGGTACAGTGTAGTGGGTAACACCTTTGCCCTACAAGCAGCAGACTTGGGTTTGATCTCCTGCCTGGGCAATCACCTATCCCATGTCAGTCTTTGGGCAAGAGCATCTGCACTGTAAAAACATTTGAGGTCAGCTAAACTCAAAATTATATAGTAACTGATTACATGACTTTTCTTGAGTTGACTTAACTTGAGGACACACAATTCAAATTTCTTAGTTGACTCAAAAGTTCTCTTAGTGCTTTTAGTAAAGCATCTCAGTTATGTAAATAAAATGAACTTGTTTTTTTTATACTCAACTTCCTCACCAGCCAAGACTCTCTCCATCACACCATCCTACGAGACACTGACTACACACTCATGGATGGCTATGGCATCGCTGGGGCTCAAACTCACAACCTCCTGTTGGGTAGACGGCTCAGTCCACTTCACCACTCAGGAACACAAGAAGCAACTCAGATTTTGTGTCTAATGTTTAATACACTGGAGAAAACGTTTGTTGTTATGACTTTGAAGCGTGGCATCATCTCCTGTGGTGCAGCTGTGTAATAATTCAATGCAATACCACAGCGGCCCGTTATCCGGAAACCCAAGAGGAGAATATGCCAGATGGGACTGTGTGATAGAAGGAGCGCCAGCTAGTGGGGAAACTGAGTTAAAAAAAAAAACACACATTCAGTTTAGTTTATCTAACCGAGATGCAGATCTAGAAACAATAGCTTGGAGAATTTTTGACTCAACTAAGACCTTTGAGTTGCATGAACTCTGGTGTCCTCAAGTTGACTCAACTCAAGAAAAGCCATGTAATAAGTTACTAAATTATTTTAAGTTGAACTGACCTCTCATTTTTTACAGTGTGCTAAATGCCAAAAATGTAAGATTTTGTTTTCTGTGTTAGGTTTTGCGGATTGGAACACTATTGCAGAAACAATATCAGCCTTGTGTCCATACTACTCTTAGCATGCAGAAAACTATTTCCTCCTCAGCAGCACCCACAGCTTTCTACTGCTGACAGAAGACACTGGCCACAAGCCATTACAGGAGACTGCTAGACCTACACCAGAATTCATTTTTGACTCTGTGCCCATTCTGTTGGGCCAGAAGCACAGCTTCATCTAAAAGGACTCATCATCTCTATTTGCTATGGGACTTACACACAAACAAAGTCACGATTTTAACTTAAATATCCCCATAGTTCCAGCATCAAACTGTGACATCAGTGAAATGAACCTGGAGCTAATGTGAAAAGAAACTGTAGTGCGAGTACCGTAGCTGAGCGGCTCATCTCTGAGGGACTGTGCAAAACCACAACAGGCCTGAAAGTCATCATGAGGTAGAAGCTACGTAGAAGAAAAGCAGACTGAACGTACTCCATTTGCTTTGCTGGTCTGAAATACACTAGAGTGAGAATATCTGACAGACAATGTACATATGCATTGTCTTAAGGAGTATTTATTTATTTATTTATTCATTCATTCATTCATTTATGTTGGGGGGGGGGGTTATTAAGGTCTTGCTCTATATCTTGTTCACTTGTAATTTGCTATTCATTGAGCTTTACTCACTATGACCTGGATTTGGATTTGTTATGTAAAAAACTGCACTAATATTTAATATTCTATTTCATGTTGCACCATTTTAATGCAAACATTAAGATTATCATCTACATTCATACACAACTTATTAGTGTAAAATCGGCACCATTTGTTTCCTAAGGGGTATGGGTGTCTGATTTGTGCCTGAAACTAGTGCAAATTGTTCAGTACATCAGGCACTAATTATGTTTTGGCTGATTGACTACACTTGGGTAAGAAGAGAGAGATGATGACTCGAGTTGCACTAGAGTCAGATGTTGACCTAACTCATAGGTTGACTTGGACACATGCTTAACTGAGTTGTGACTCGGTTTGTGAAATTTCAGCAATCAGACAAAAACAGAGCATGAATAAACTGACTATCCATCCATCCATCCATCCATTTAGGATTATCTTAATGCAGGAAATTAGTAAAACATTTTGTTTCCTTGCATGTGTGATTTTGTCTTTCAGCTGCAGTAAGGTCATGCATAGTCTCGGGGTTTGAAGCCATGCATTACAAGTATTGTAATGGATTAAGGTTATTACCATGACAACTGTAGGCACCGCCACAATGTTTTTTAGATAAATAAACTCCCACCCAAGAGACTCGAAACTTGACTCAGACGCACACTCAAGACTCAACCTGGACTTGCACCCAAAGACTCCAAACTCTCCAAACACCTCAGAGACTCAAGACTTTGACTTGGACTCATATGCCAGAGAATCAAGACTCAACTTGGACTCTTACCTCAGAGACCTGAGACTCAACCTGCACCCACACCTCAAAGACTCGAGACTTGACTCGGAATCATATCCTGGAGACTCGGGACTTGATTTGGACTCGAGACTTAAGGATTGACTTGGACACATATGCCATAGACTCAAGAATCAATTTGGATTTGCACCTCAGAGACTCGAGACTTGACTTGGACTGATATCACGGAGACTCAAGAATCAATTCGGATTCGCACCTCAGAAACTCAAGACTCGTCTCTGACTCATATCCTGGAGACTCAAGAATCGAATCTGACTAAAACCACAGAGACTCAGCACAGACTTTCACCTCAGAGACTTGAGACTCAACTTGGACTCACACCTCAAGGACTTGAGACTCGACTCGGGCTCATACCCTGGAGAAACAAGAATCGATTCGGACTTGCAAATCTGAGACTCTGTACTTGACTTTGACTCAAACCTCTGAGACTCAAGATTCGACTTGGACTCGCACCTCAGAGACCTGAGACTCGCCTCAGACACTCACCTCAGACTTGTACCCCGGAGACTTGAGAACCAGCTCAGACTTGCTTCACAGAGGCTTGAGATTCAACTTGGACTAGTATAAAGTGACTCGTTAACATCTTTGGGGTAATCTTGGGAACTTTTAAACCAAACTATTCCTTTAAAGATAAGGGTGGAGAGGGACATAGGTTTGTTCCAAGTGATCACAACGTCAGTTATGAGAGACTATCATTGGTGTTATATCAAAACTCCATTTATTTTCACCACTTGAAAGCACCAGCTGTCATTTACATTGTGTGGACATTACATAATGAATGTACCAAGAGAAACAGTTCATATTTATTTGGAATAAAGTCTTGTTATGTTATTGTACATTAAGAATAAGAGCCCATTTCCATTCTCCTATAAAGCTACCATTTAAGATATACAAGGTCTTATTATGACAGCAAAGATATTTAATATCGTCAAGAACAAAAGATAATCTACTGGATATAATGTGTGCCACGTCTACTGAAGCGGTTCAAAGAATTTTTTTAAGAAAAAGGCTGGACAATAACAGAGAATACCTCCCAGTGGTCAGGGAAGGAAGTGTTTTGTGAATGATGTGAAAGAGACCTTTGATTCCTGAAGACCACCACTAAGCTTCAGGAGTTAAAGGCACTGTTCCTGTATGTGGCTGAGCAGTGGTTTAACCCAGTCCTCCACCACTGGTTCCCTCTCTTCTCCTAACATACCGAGACAAGCACGCATACATGTGAACGAACACACACGCGTGCCTTCCTCAGGGACCCCTGTCTTTATTATCACAACCCAGCAGCTTACTGTTTCCATGGCTCTGCGAGATGGATTAATCACACCATTTAATGTGTTTATTTCCCCCTGTCCAGGAGGCAGAGGAGGCGGGTGTGCTCTAACCGGCTTTGTGCACTCTTTAATTGGCATGAGAGGGGGGCTTGCTGCGCAATGACCCCCGAGTGAGGCGTAGCCACGAAGGTGTGTGTACCTTGTGCCGCACAGTGCCTGAGCCTCGAGGTGCTTCCTCACACGCTCCCTCAATTTCCTAAAATCTCCACGCTGATGTGCTAAATAAAATCCTCCCCAAATAAGAAGAGTGATAGAATGTCACATCTACAAATGGCTCGAATTCTGTTTCCAAGACAACGGCTGAGAATGCCCACAGAGCGCGTGCAGGAGAGCCCACTGTGAACAATTTTCTGTTACACTTCTTTTCGAGGGAACCTACAGAGGAGTCTACACCTCTAAATCACCTTGAATGACCACACATACACACAGCCATAAGCATTACAAACATGCAGTACATATGTGCATACATATTTAAACCTATGCATATATTCAGATATACACACAGACACATAATTCAGATGTAAACAACGTCATTAAAAGGGGATTCCACCAACTTTTCTAATTTTCTGCATAATGTGGTAGAGGTGTAAACAGTGATTCAGAGTGTTTTGATTTGGAATGGTTCTTCGTAAAGAAACTTACCAACTATTAATTTCTTTGCAGTGGTGATGATAGGAACCAGAGACTGCAATGTCTACAACACAAAAACAGCCATTATATTTACTACCAGTGAAACCTATATGTGCCTTCTGAGTTTCTACATGTAATAATGGCGGCACGGTGGCGTGGTGGGTAGCGCTGTCGCCTCACAGCAAGGAGGGCCTGGGTTCAATTCCCCGGCCTTGCGACCGGGATCCTCTCTGTGTGGAGTTTGCATGTTCTCCCCGTGTCTGCGTGGGTTTCCTCCGGGTTCTCCGGTTTCCTCCCACAGTCCCACAAAGACATGCAGTCAGGGCAATTGTGTAAAATGATCAAATTGTAAGTCGCTCTGGATAAGAGCGTCAGCCAAATGCCGTAAATGTAAATGCTGAAGATGGTGAAATAGTGAGTCGGTACCAAATAGATTCGGTACCAGTTTGGATTTCTCTACCGTGGTGGTGATAGGAACCAGGGGTCACAACGTTAACAACATATAGCCATTTTATTTACTATCCAAAACCACCAGTGAACCTACACGTGTCTTTTTTATATGAAATGTTGATAGTGAGTGTGTTTACATGCACTTAATAATCTGATCTTAATCCGATTTCTGCAGTTATCTGACTATTCACATGGTCATGTAAACAGCAACAGGTCTAGAAATCCGATAAAGAAATCTGATAAAGAGACCTGAATTTTAGCTCAGTAATCAGATTTTTCAGTGCATGTGAACTCTTACTCAGATTTCTTTCAGATTTCAGACTGTGGTACCAGAAATAAGCAAGCACGCTGCTGCAGGACGCAGCAATACACTTTTGAAGTGACACTGAAATCAACTACATGCTCGACGACACGCAGGATTTAAATATTCTTCATCTTCTAGATGATGTATGTTCATAATTTCAGGTAAAGTGGGATGATGTTTAAAAAAAATGCAGCATGAAGTTTGAGTTTTACATTATGTTTATATCACGTCTTCTTCTGTGAGTTTACTGGCCGATTGCAAAGCAGACATCTGATTACTTACGTCCATGTAAACGTGGATTACTGACTGATTTTCTGCAATTACTGGATTATTAAGTGCAGGTAAACACAATCACTGATAATGTTAAAAACAAGAAATAGACAAAATAGAAGAAAATCTTAGAAAGAAGCTGCTGGTGCTCTCAAAACAATGTACTGGCCACCATAGAGGCCAGACCTTAACATCACTGGATATGTTTAGATTGTAACAAGCAGAAAATCTAACTAACTTGTAAGACTGAACTTTGCAGGTGTGAAAAACAACCCTGCAGATTTCTTTGAAAAACTGAAAGCAAGCCTCCTGAAAAGAGTAGAATCTGTAATAAAGGTAAAGGGTGGACAAATCAAATGCTAAAAAAACATATACTACAGTTGCTATGGCTTCTCTGTAATATTCTGTTCAATTCATGTTTCCTGACAAAAATGGATACTAAATTACTTAATGGCCATTTTGACTGGAAATGAAAGGCATCCTCTCCAAATTGGAACAGTACTATAACAGTTTTTAATGAATACAATAACTGATAAGTAATTCCAACCGTAGTGCATGTACACAGGCACGCACATGTACAAAAGCATGCAGAGAGATTTTAAAAGTGTGTTATACAACATCGCTCGCTCGCAACTGGTACTGAGCGAAAAGATCACAGACTCATGCTTGGTCTTTATAGACCATGGTGAATCCGTGTTGAGCTCAATTCTTTATTCAGTCTGCAGCATTTGCTCACAGGTCCATATTATGGTCCGTTAATTGGCGTGCAATAAGCCTGCTCCTTTCTTCCCTTCCCGTCTGTACAGGATAATTACACCTGCATGCGTCTGATAGCTTTATTCGTAGGACAATCCTTCCAGTTATCCTCTTTGATCAGTTTGAGAAAAGGCACTTTTGGTCTGTCATCTCCATCTTTTCCAAAGCCCCCTTCTCCCTCTCTCTCCCACTCTTTCTCTCTTTTTCTCTCTCTCATGCTTTGCTTGCAGACGGGGAGGGACGTGTGTTTGACAGCTCGGGGAGCCGAGAATAATCTGAATCTGACTGCAAGCTTTTAAAGATGTATAGAAAACGGCTCACTCAGATGTTGCACCACTCAATTTCCAGTCTCTCACTGGAGGAAAAATAAGGTGCCATGTTGAAGCAAAACTAACTTTTCCTTTTTCCCCAGCTTATGTTTAATTCATACGTGTAAAGCTGTTCCTACTCATGTAGTGGCAGAAAAAAGTAATCTGGTCAAAAGTAATTTTTTCTTCCCAACAATTCCCAGTACAGTCTGCAGTACGACTGTAGCATGTTGAAAACGACTTGTATGTATGTGCTGTTCTCTGTCAGGCTGCCCCAGTGGTCTTAACTAACCAGGTCCTACTCCACACATAGCTGGAACCCCTTGAACATGAACATAAACCCCTTGAGAAATGATGCTGTGAGAAATCTGCTGTAAGCATTCAGGTTACCTGCTCTAGACTGCTAGGGACTTTTTGAGCTTCTGGAAAACAACAAAACAATATTGTTATATGACCCTGTGCAAGAAATACCTGGTTACACATGACTGTACAATTGTACTATAATAAGGGCATTCCAGCCTGAATTATAGTTTAATATGTAATTTATCATTGTATATAGTATTGCAGCGCAGAATTTGGGTCCTTTGGTGCCATTGGTTCAACAGAATTCATGATTATGCAAGTTTTCATTCATCAGTGTTCTCTCACTACAATACCCAGCATGTATTGTGTGAATATGTCATACAACCACTGGGAATCTCTGTGGTGTCAACCAATTCTGACTGATCTATAGACTAATAAAAACAACCAAGCCAGCACTAATGTAACTCTTACCTCGTTTGTCGAACAAAATTGTAAAGAAAACAGTGATTATATCTGTTTTCAGCACAAAATGGACAGCAGAGACAAGTTTTTTACCCTTTCAGCAAAAAAGGGGCTAAATTGAGGCACAATACCTAGATAGTGAGCTGCCTTGCTAACTTCAGCTTTTAGCTTGTTGTCCTCCTCATCTGACTGCCATTTCTGCTGTTTGAGTAATGAAGTCTCTCCACTGTAATGATGGTTTGAAGACAGTTACCATGGTTATATATCTGCTATTGGATATTTGGCTTCCGAACAGTAACATTAACTACCTGCCTTCCAAAAATCCACACCAAAGCAGGCATTTTTCAAAAGTTCCTTCCTCCCAAGATGAAACATCAGAAGGGTGTTTTTTCTAGTCTTCAAACAGGAAAATCTCGCTCTTCGGTCTACACCGGGACCACCGTAAAAAACAGCTTCAAGGGTTTTTTAGGCAAGAAAATGGTTCTATATAGAACCACAAACACTCAAAAAACCATTTGCATGATTAAAGCCTTCTTTGCATCATAAAAGCATTCTTCAGATTGCTGAAGAATGTGCTATAGATAATTTTACATAGAACGTTTTTGAAAATACTTCTTTACAGAACCCAACATGGTTCTTCTTTGTTACAAACTTTACATTGTAACAATAGCAGAATCCTTCTTGGTGTTACATGGAAACCCTTTCAAAAACAGTCTATATAAAACCATATACACATATTTTCTGTCAATCTGAAGAACCATTTCATCATTGAAAGAACCCTTTCATCAGGTGAATAGTTCTTTTGTAAAGCTTGTAACAACAGAAAAACCCTTTTGGGTGCTTTATAGAACCCTTTTCAAAAAGACTATAGAACTGTCTATAGCACATTCATGCACATTTTTGATCAATCTGAAGAACCCTTTGTTGATGCAAACAAGCCTTTAATCATGCAAAGGGTTCTTTGAGAGTACATGGTTCTATATAGAAGCATTTTCTTTACTAATGAACCCCTGAATCACCATGTTTTTAAGAGTGTAGGATGCAAGCAAGCATGTTTACAACAGATGTAGCAAGGATTAAAGCTATGTGAAGTACTTCTTCTATTTTCATAGATAACAGCATGTCACGCAGTGCCATTACTTACTTTGCTTTTAATGTAAGTCAATGGAACCAGAATTTTTTCCAAATAATTTTGGGCCGTTTCTTTAGGTCCGTTCATCGTGAAATTCGTGAAAATCGTGAAGGACAACAGGCATTTTCAACTTATGTCAAAAACTGAAAAAGGAAATGGAGATATGAGGTTTTCGTCCGACAGCAGTAATAAGCAAGTTTATAAGAGAATATTTAACAACTCAGCACTGCAGTTTGGCACAGTCACAAACTTTCCCTACTTGTTAGATATATTAGAAGCAAACTTAGGGCACTAAACATGTCTTTGCTGATCAACTCCATTTCAGGTAGGGGGCGAAATTGTGTAAATTTCACTTTCAAAACATTGTACTGAAACACTCTCACATGACTTTTTTACATTCTCCAAAAGTCTTCTTGAGAAAACAGCAAAAAAGTGCACTAGGCCCAGGTCTTCACAGCTTCCTCCAGTTTTATTTGCCCTCGTTCCTTCAGCCTAAGAGACGACACTTACACAAACCTGTGTCACACACTCCCGCCTTAAATCCCAAGTGCAAAAACGTTAATGGCCTGTGGCTTTGAAGCAGCCCTTCCATGTGGAGGATGTTTAATAATAAAAAGGTAAAAGCGGAAAGGCTGATGAGAGAGAGGCCGTCCCACAGTTCCCCAGAGCCTCCGCTCCGTCACAGCCAATCAGGAGAGAGGCTCCTGCTGCTCAGGGCACAGGCACGCTAAGAGGAACTCTACTTTTTCCTGCTCTTGCCTACATATTGCTTCAAAAACCGGCCTCCCGAAGCTAAAGTTAAAGCTGCAGGGTGCTGAACTGACTGGACTTTCAGCCCTGTGGTTAAACCTGGGGGGGAAAAGACGATGCTGCGTTCACAGCAGGCGCTGTCACGTCCTCTCAGGAGAACCATTAACCCTGCCCGGTGACCTTCAGGGCACGGTGGGCACAGGGCCTTGCATCCAGACTGGCCATGGCAGAATTGGACAATCAGCATAGTGCCTGCAGAGATCAAAGCTATTCTGACCCTCCATATGGAGAGTGGCTTTGATAGACACTCCACTGGAAAGCCTCACAGGTAATGGAAGTTCTTACAGAGGCCTGGGGTGAGCAGAAATGAGGAACTGAGGATGAGGGGCAGATGAAAGACGGCCACCTGCTCTCCATGAGGGAGCGCTACCCTGCTCTCGGAAAGGGAGGTTTTGATGAAAGTTTTTCTTTTCTTCTTAGCTGTGAAGGATGTCGCTTAAGCTTTGGATACCATTATGTTACCATAACATCAAAAGCATTTACTAGAGAAAAAGAACCGCTCACTTAAGAGTCTAAAGAAGAAACTTTTTCAAAACTTCCAGACCTTATTAAGTTAATACAACGTGCTGTTTCTGTACATGCGCATGTAGTACAGCTGGACAGTCTAGACTTCAAGGGGCTGCTCACTTACTTACTCTTCTCTTACGCATAGCAGGGGTTAGAGGCGGTTCATTTTTTCCGAGGCTCCTTCAAGACTGTGATTTTAAGTGGCTCAGACAGCCCTTATCCACTCTCTACTGCCCTCCACCATCCGCTCAGAAGGACTACTCATTCAAATAGCAATAATGGCTCACGTCAAACTGAAGCAGCGTAATCATATTTTTGTTTGAAATACAACAGAATAATGAGATAGAAACAGCCAAAGGAAGTTCTTCAGAGATCCACTTAGAAGGGGGAGGAGGGTACACAGCAGACGCAGGGAGGGAACAGCATATGAAGCATGATAGGCCCTAACAAATGGAGTGCTTACTTTGATATCTGTTTGGCTCCACTGATTTTGGACTTGAACCACTCAGCTGCATGATAAAGAATAGCATTTCAGCATGTCTGGAAAACTCAGGCAGTGTGCCTCTGCACTGGCCCTTCACTCTGAGTGCAGAAAAGAATGGCAGGTCATTCATTAGCACTTTAATTACCTGGGAGGTAACAAGCCCTTTTAAAGAGCTAGCGTGGTTAAAGTCGGCAGCATGAGCAGACTGGCCCGTTTACAAGCCTGCCAGTTTTTCACACTTCTGTCTAAAACTATCTCATTCCAGTCAAGGGAGGCTGCAAAACGTGGAGGACGGGTGCGTTATTTTGTGGAGTTATGAAGTGACACTGACAGACAGGGCGTTGTTCGTGCCATAGCTACTGTAGCTTCTCCGGGCGCCAGATGCCTGCTGCGGTTTTCTTCCACTCGCTTTAACACGTTTCAACCAAGCAAGACGCAGTTTATCAAAAACTTCAAAGCTGCTGACAGGTTTATCCAAATCGGACTAATCCCTGTCCAAATCAACCACTGCTTCCAAAACGGTGTGATTTCTTCACGGAATTAAAGTTTCATCGTAGAAAAACTTATCATTAGTATCGGAATGGACAGATTCAGCCAGTGTACAATTACAATCACAGGCTTGTCAAAAACATTCTTTAAAAAATCATAAGAATAAATGACCATTGCATGCAGAGATGTCTGGACACTGTGCAACTATGATATGTCACTCAGCAACAAAGAGGGATATTTCCTACACTTTTAAAAAAGATGGTTCTTCAAAGGTTCTTTGTCGTTAAAAGGTTCTCTACATCGTGAAAAGGTTCTTCATATTGGTGTGGAATGTGCCGAGGATGGTACAATATAGCACCTTTTTAAAAAGGGTTCTGCTATTGTTACAAGCTTAACCTCATCAGTTGATTGATTTATTTTTGTTTATGTTTGGATATTTATGTTCTGGTCAGGTCTCAGCTACATTATAAATAAAAGTTACCCTCAAACAGTTTAAACACAGGAAAAAAAAAAACAGTATGATGTTTTACTAACCTTTTGCCATGGATGAGCTCACTAAAGGGAAACGGTAAAATTTCCATTTTTTTCAGTGTGGAAACATAATGACCCATTTGTTACTTTAAAATAAAAAGCACACAGGTCATACATAGTGTGGAATTTGCAGTAGTAGTTCAGCAGATTTAATTTCATGCCCGTTCATGACCTCCTGTTCATCAACACACAGCTTACTGTCACTTTCAGAACTAAACCTTGTTTCTCAATTTTTCATAAATTCTCCATTTTTTCATTATTTCAAAATGTAAGCTCCAGTTTATACTGTTTCAAAATTTCATGAAGAATGGGCCAAAAGAAACAGTCCAAAATATCTTCAAATAAACTATTCATACATAAACATGAACAATATGGATTTCTTGAGAGTTCTTGGCTAAGTTTGGCTTGGACTTGGTATAGCTACCAGAGACAGAGCGCTGACCCACCACAGAGACTGAGAAGCACCTGCTCATCTTCAAAATAGGTTGTTAACGCCAAGACTGAAACTTTTAAGGTCAGAAGGAAAATAGACCAATCAGGCATAAAATAATGACCACCTCATTGTTTCTACGCTCATTGTCCATTTTATCAGTTCCACTTACTGCATAGCTGCACTTTGTAGTTCTACAGTTACAGACTGTAGTCCATCTGTTTCTCTGATACTCTGTTACCCCCTTTTTCCGTTCTTCAGTGGTCAGAACCCCCTGGGACCCTCACAGAGCATGTACTATTTGGGTGGTGGATAATTCTCAGCACTACAGTAACACTGACATGGTGGTGGTGTGTTAGTGTGTGTTGCGCTGGTCTGAGTGGATCAGTCACTGCTGGACTGAGAATAGTCCACCAACCAAAAACATCCAGCCAACAGCGTCCTGTGACCACTGATGAAGGACTAGAGGATGACCAACACAAACTGTGCAGCAATAGGTGAGCTATCGTCTCTGACTTCTCCAAGGTGGATTGACAAGGTAGGAGTGTAATAGAGTGGACAGTGAGTGGTCACAGTGTTTAAAAACTACAGCAGCACTGCTGTGTCTGATCCACTCATACCAGCCAAACACACACTAACACACCACCACCATTTCAGTGTTACTGCAGTGCTGAGAATGATCCATTACCCAAATAGTACCTGCTCTGTCAGGGTCCAATGGAGGTCCTGACCATTGAAGAACAGGGAAAAGGGGGGCTAACAAAGTATCAGAGAAACAGATGGACTACAGTCTGTAGCTGTCTGTAAGTCTGTAAGTGCACCTATACAGTAAGTGGAGCTGATAAAACAGACAATGAGCGTAGAAACAAGGAGGTGGTCATAATGCTATGCCTGATTGGTGTATGTGATCCAATGCAATGTGACAGATTTATATAAATAAATAAACAGCAGTGAAAAAGCCCTCAATCCAATGAACAAATCAATTCTGACAAAAAAGAGGGAGTGACCTTGTTCAGGTGGAGATAAATCTCTACAGATGATCTGATTTTAGCTGTATTGGTCCAAACCCCAGACAGAGGAGAGATCATTTTAGATAATACCTCTAATTAGCTCCAAAGGACAGCTCTGACATTTTTAGCTAATAACCTCACTAGTCTAACGTGCAATATACACATTCAGACATTTCTGGATTAAACGTGTCTTGCAGAGTTTCTTCTGGGACGTGAATGTCCATCCTTAAACATGACAGCAGTTACTTATCACGTTTTCAAAGCCAATAGACATAGTTATTTTGGCTGTAGCATAAAGACAATCTACTTCAGTTCATATCAGGCCAAAAGCACATGTATGCATTTTATGTGTGACAACATACGACATAAAAGCCATAATGCTGGTGTTGTCCTTTAATGCCCTGATTTATTCTGTACATGAGAAGCTCCTTAAATCGCTGGCATGATTACGATCTTCCTGGTAGACATCAAACGCATAAAATCTGGCGCCTTATGTGCGACATCAAGACGGCCGCAGGTGGAAATTAAACGAATAGTATTAGATCGAAAAATAAATATAGCACTGTAATCTACCAAATGCATGGAACACAGGAGCGTCATGCTCGTTTTAAACACACTCCCTGCTCCAAAGGCAGGAAAATAATGAAACAAACGGCAGGTAAACTACATTTTCCAGTTTTTTTTATCGCACGTGCTTATCTAGCAGCTCCAGGGAGACTGGGGCCAGTGTTTTGTGGAACACTGTGGAACAACTGCTCCCTCTCAGATGGAGCTTTGCGAGAAGGTCTTCTGATGGACATATCGGCGTGTCTTTATTAGCCCTGAGCCCAGAGAGAGAGAGAACCCCCGCTCCAACCTAGCAGCCGGCTGCTATCTCCCTCAGACAGCATACCATCGCCCTCTCCGTGGCCCTATTTAAAAGACACTTATATTTTGGCTTCAAGGAACGTGCTCCTCTGCTACCGCAGGAGATCTCTGATACCCACACACCAAAAAAAAGGAAGTGAATGAAAAAAAGCTTCTCATTAGAATTCATGCAAGGTGAATGTACGCCAGCAGAGTCCAGTATAACTGTCATGGCAACTACATTCGCTACAAAGATCCCAAAGGAATCACCCCCCCCCACTATCCGCACCCTCGTCTAAGCCACAGATTAAAAGGAAGTGAAGGAAATTCCTACTGGAGATCTTACATTAAAGCAATAGTTCTGTGAAAAATCTAATTTACACAATTTTCCCCTTAGCTTGAATGTGCTCGATCAGAAAAGATGTTTGGTGTTCGAAGCTTCTTTAGTTGCTCTGGATCTTCAAGGCTCTTGCATGGGCGTAATATTCTTTTAAACAGTGCTGGGAACTTAAAAAAAAGGCTAATTTGGCTGTTGATTTTCAAAACAGTGTTACAACATGGACACGCACATTCAAATACACATTCACCAGCAGAATTTAATAAAGAATTTTTAATTCTGTGTTTATGACTAATCTACACTCTCTCTTATTTTAAAATGGGACAAAGCTTCCACCTTTGAAAATAAAAGAGCAGCACTGTAACACTGTAACATGTACATACATGTATTTTTATATGCATTTTAAAGATATTAGAAATGTGTGTAGCTCTTATTAAAGCCTTCCAGTTTTAGCTGAGCTAGTATGTGAAAACATTCTCTATTTCTGTTCTAAGCTGCTACACTAAATGGTTTGCCACTTTAAATGTAAGTTTACCCTGTAAAATTCACTATGTATGACCGAATATATGTGGACACCTGACCCTGACCATCACACCTATATGAACTTATTGGACATCCCATTCCAAAACAATGGGTATTAATAAGGAGTTGCCCTGCCTTCTGCAACTTCAATGGCCTCCGCTCTTTTGGGAAATCTTGTCTGTGGGAATTTGTGCCCATTCAGTCAAAAGAACATTTATGAGGTCAGGCTCTGATGCTGGTTGAGAAGGTGTAGCTTGCGATCGACATTTCAATTCATCCCAAAGGGGCTTGAGTTCAGGGGCGTTTGCAGGCCACTGGAGTTCTTCCACACCAAACTATGTTTTTATGAACCTCACTGTGTGCTCAGGGACTGTGTGCTCAGGGACACAGTCATCCTGGAACAGGAAAGAGTCTTCCTCAAACTCTTGCCACAAAGTTGAAAGCATAAAAATGGTTAAAATCTCATCTTATGCTGTAGCATTAACATTTCCCTTCACTGGTGCTAAAAGGACACGCACCCTGAAAAACATCCCCAATGGCATTATCCCTCCTCCACCAAACATTGCTGTAGGTACTGTGCATTACAGTGGGTAGTGTTCTCCCACAGAAACCTAGATTTGTCCAATAGACTGCCAGATAGTGAAGCATGATTCTTCACTCCAGAGAACACATTTCCACTGCTCCTGAGTCCAGTGGCAGTGTCCTTTACACCACTTCAGCTGATGTTTGGCATTGCGCCTAGTGGTCTTACAGTCATGTGCAGCTGCTTGGCCATGGAAACAAATGTCCTAAAGATCCTGTAGTCAAGATATTTCTTTTATGTTGGATCTCTGCAATTTTGTGTTGTCTACCGCTTTGTGGCTGAACTGTTGTTGCTCCTCGATGCTTCCATTTTACAACTATAGCATGTGGACAGAAATTTCATGGACTAACTTGTGGCAAAGGTGCCATCCTGTGACAGTGCCACTACTGCCACTGTTTGTCTATAGAGATTGGTACATGGGTATATGTTTGCAATGGTTGTGGCTAAAACACCTGAATAATTAGGAGAGGCATTCACATACTTTTGGCTATTTAGTGTAGCCTGGTAGCTTCTAGCTTTTACAGTGAAAAAAAAATATGAAACATTTTCAGTAGAAAAAACACAATAAAACATAACAGACATACACAGAGATGCACAAATAACTTAATTTAAATAAGTACAAAAAAGTAAAACAAATTCAAACTAGACAAAGTTCTGCTCCAATTTTTTAAGTCAACTGCAACAGAGCAAGTGCCCACAGTCTCAGCCTTTGCTTGATTTAACCTGGCAATGCCTGCTCCTGTACCAAAACGTCCTTAAAACTGTGCAAGACTCAGTTCTGAACTAAATTTCAAGATAGCTTTTTTCATGCTGTTGCTGTTTTCTTTTGACAGAGTTTCAAGTTAGGTGCTCAACCAAATCCAAGCAGAAACCAGGCTGGGTAGAAAGGAAGATCTACATTTAAAAGAAAAGCAAGCAGGAAAGCTGTTGCTTCCCAGAGATGTTTTACTGGGGGGCCCTTCAGAAAACATGCATAAATGTTCTGAGAGCATCTAAAGAGCATTTAGAACAACATTTATCAGTGCAAAGTTTCACTTGGAATGTCTGGTAAGGCGTCTTATAAAATTTGTGTGCAAATGTATAGTGGATCAGCTGATGAGGGAAATTTTTAGAGGAAATGAATGTATTCCTTTGGATTTAATCCCAATCCAAATCTAAGTCGTCTATGGCTACATCACGGCTCCAAGGTTTTGATATATCAAGCATATGGTGAAATAAATTTGCTACAAACAGTAGATACCAAACCCCCAAATATGGATGTAACCTGGAAAAAGCTAAGCAAAAGATTAGTTTCTAGAGGAGTGTCCCATGGGACCCCTATATGCCTGCAGTGCTACACAAAGCCTAAGATACAAGAAATAACAGAAGCTTGGGATGGAATGGGAAACTTACACCTTTTGTAAATTTAATATATCATACAAATAAAAAATAGGAACTTATCCTACATTACCCTCAAAAATGTTACATTTGTCTTAATATCCAGTTATGAGACAGCAAAACCCACTGCATTCACCTCTCATCAGAAGAAACATAGCATTTAACTGCTATTTCAAATATCTGAGTGGACACCACAGTTGGACTGTTTTTATTATTGTAGAATACCCACCAGAGTATCATGTGTCAATGTCAAATCAGCAATGACCAAAGATACTTTTCTGCATAGGTTCAGAGTGTCATGATTGGCTCCTCCCAGTCCTGTCCATGTGCTTGTGTTTGCCTTCTAGTCCTGCCCATGTGCTTTTGTTTTCATTGAGTTCTTCCCAGTCCTGCCCTCTTGTTTTTTAGACCCTGCCCTTGATTGCTTCCACCTGTGTCTGGTAAGCCACCTGTGTCTTGTTTGCCGGTTGTATTTAAGCCCTGTTTTTGTCCTAGTTTATTGCTGGTCTTTGTATTCTCGTCTGGTGTATTATCTTGTGGTCTTTGTTCTATCCTGTGGTGTTTTGTTTATTTCCAGCCTACGTGATGTTTCCTGTCTGTGTTTAGTTATAGCTGTCCCTCGATACCCCCATGTTGGCTCCTTGACTCTGGAGTGCCCTGAGAATGGATTTGCTCATAATAAATCTCGCTTATCTTAGCATATGTGTCTGCCTCATCATCACTCCACGGCGTTACACAGAGGCATTTTTAGGAAGCAGCGGACTACTATGTAAAACTATTATGAAAAACAAACACACTACACTTTGAAAAAGCGGTAGGGAAAAATTGGGCATTTCAAAAAAGTGGTCCCCAATGTCCCCAGCATAAATAATACCTATGGACTAAGACAGTCAACAGGCAGTGGAAGCTTATACCCTAACAATTAGCATCATGCAAAAAAATATCTAAATGGTCACATACTTGCCTCAAACTACACCAATCAGGCATAACATTATGACCACCTCCTTGTTTCTACGCTGATTGTCCATTTTATCAGCTCCACTTAGAGTATAGGTGCACTTTGTAGTTCTACAGTTACAGACTGTAGTCCATCTGTTTCTCTGCACCATTGAAAAACAGTAGAAGCAGCTATTTTGAAGCCAACATTTTGTCCAAACTTTTATCCAATTTTAAAAATAACCATATACCCTGACGGCTGGACTACAATCTAAATCTGAACTCTCACTGAACCACCGTTTTCACAGAGGAACGATTTACACAGGACAGATTAGGCATGTAGATTTCAGCCAAAACAACCACTGAGATTTGTGACATGCACTTGTGTTGAACAGACAGACAGAGGGCAAGACAGGAGATGTACCATCATTAACTAGATGTAAAAAATGTCCTTATTTAGCCAGTGCATGTGTGTTTGGTTTATGTGTGTGTGGTTTGTGCTTATGAAGCACTCTCAGTAAGTAGTGTAGCACGCCAGTCAGCCAGACTTCTTTAGTGCAGCAGCTGGGGGAGCAGCCACAGGCAGAGGGCAGCACTCTGCTAACCCATTCGTCCACTCCAGGGGGAACGAATGTGATTACTGCATTACCCTCTGGCAACCCAGCCTGCATTTGGAGTGTGCCCTGCACCAGCTCGCTCCCTTTGAATCAAAAACAAGCCTGTGGAGAAGCACAGAGCCAGACGGTAAACTAACAAAAAACAAAACAAAAAAAACAAAAACAAATTATTTTCAACGAAAGAAACGACTAAGCAGACTGAAGAAAGCGCCACTCCATTCTGCGCTTCTATTCTTAATGATCTCATAGACGAGACAAGACTCTAACAAAGACACAAGGAGGTGTGGTGCATTATAAAATATACTAAAATAAAATGATGCATTGATTTGCTGGATTTCAAGGTGTTCAGCATTTCCATATCAATAAAATATACAATATCAAATAGATGTAAACTTTGGCATTTTTTTGACTGATAGCCAAAAATCAATAGTTATTGTCATGCCAAAATCAATGACCCAACCCATCAATTATATCATTTATAAAACAGGTAGTTCTGGTTCTGAAATGTGATTGGCTGAGCCATGTTTGAGGCCACTGTAAAATACTTGACATAAGCACACTTGCGAGTGCCCACATCAACTGAATTCTGCATTAAGGCACCAAGGTATGTATATCAAACACACAACCTGAAACCACATTAAACACCTTCTACAAAAAAACCCATGTTTAAACCGAGGAGCCAAATTATGATATATTCATGATTATATGACCAAAAACATTAACTACTGAAAGTTAACAGTATGTGTTCTGGTGTAAGTATGCTGGTGCAGTATGGCTGCCCTTTTACACTGGATCTGTTTGTTGTATGTTGTTTGTGTGTACTGTTTTAATATTTTCATGCTGCACCATGTATGCACCAAGATAGCAGCCAAGAGTGACTTTCCCCCATGGTCCAGAGGTTTTTTGAGCTGATTGCTGCAACGACATTACTTTACAGCTACAAGGTTGCCTGGACCAGCCACTTGAGTAATGCTACACTGGCAAATACATGGCTTCTTGGGCCGGCTGCTTCAGTGATGCTACATTGGAGCTTTAAGGCTGCCCAGGCTCGTCGCCTGAGCGACATTATATCATAGCTATGAGGCTGCCTGGACTGGCTGCTTGAGTGATGCTTCATTGCAGTTATGAGGCTGCCAGGCCTGGTGCTGGTCGGCTGTGTGACTGACCCTACAACATGGCTATGAAGCTGCCTAGGTTGTTTGCCCCCCCCCCCCCAGGATTTGTCAAACAATTGTTTATTTATTGGTTAATAGTTAACCAGTTAATCATTTACATCCCTGAAATCAACAGTGTTGTCCTTTAGGCAACTCAATTTTGGCATTTATTGTGTTGATATCATATTCATGCACAATCAATTACATTCAATACATCACCTTTAATTCAGTGTGGTTACAGTTTGTGTGGATGTTCGAGTGATCCCGCTCAGTCAACACTGACGTGACTCCCAGAAGCCACATTTCAGTTAACCATTAGGTGCTTTTTGAACACCAAGTACATTACTGCTTTCGACTGCCTCATTGTGCTTTCATTAAGCTCAGTGTGTCGGTGAGAGGAGGGGGAGAAAGGAGCTACTTTAAGGGATTTATGCACTCCGAGCTTCTATGGGCAGGCAATAAAACTGCAGGCCAGTGATGCCTCCTTTCACAGTGCTACAAAAAAGGAAATGTAATTACCTTGATATGGTGGCAAAAGAAAAGGGCAAACTCTCAATATGCAGTAAACGCACTCACGCTGAGAGCAGGCAAGGCTAATTGTGCAGCTGATCTGTACGAGTTTCTCTCTCTCACTCACCCTGGTCATGAAGGAGCACCCACTCTAGGCTCACCTGGCTAGCCTGCAACCTGCCTAGGCTGCAGACTCCTGAGCCTGGAAGCCACCAAAGACGCAGGGCTACTCGGTGGGCAATTCCCCTCGTGAAAAATTGAGGTGCAAAAATCTGTTGGAGAGGTACTTGCTTGTAACCTCTTCCTTGGCTTCAGGCAATCACATTGTGAAACAATTTGCATGAATATTTTGGAGGAGCTGAAAAAAGCCATCATTGGTTAATAGGAGAGAGAAAACTGCTACAGAAGTTTAATTTAAGAATGCTAATTAATTCACTTATTCATCAGCCTTCATTTCAGCTGATTAAAGGGACTCGGAAGACAGAGGCAGAGCAAGCAAGCAAGTTTTTTTTCGGGGAGTCTTCGGGTAAACTGCCACTAATCTTTTACAGTCAAGTGCTGCAATGTTGAGAGATATATAATTACATTTCTCTTTGATAAGGGCAAGTGCTTTCATATTCCGCCTTCTCAAGTTATTCTCTGCGAGTTTACTCAATTTCAAAAGTAATACAGGCAAAGTGACAGAGACAAATGTAACTACTTTAGGTTCAATATCTTTAATAAAACAGAGGTAACCAAACTCCAATTTGACCTTGAAAGAAAACAACATCTAGCTCACTTTTTCAAATGGCCATTTATTGCTAGTCTAATCTAAGGCAGAAAAAAAGATGATGATAACTATTATAACCATTATAATTAGTCTAATTTGCTTTGTTAAAATGTGCTTTTCCTACAGTCTGAGTGGACATTTGTCTGCATGGCTGAATTAAAGCCAGGAGCGTTCAAAACAAGACAATGCGCAAGCAAAGGCTGCTGGGCAAGCCTCCTCGTAGTTACTAAAGCACTGCAAGAATGCGTGCAGCAGGTATTTATGGAAAGGCGATGACAGATAGTTGCTCTGGAAACAGTGACAACAAAAGAGAAGGAGAGCAGAGAAGAGGAGAAGACGTGGAGAAAGAGAGAGAGAGAGAGAGAGAGGGAAAAAAAGCCCAACTGCAGGCGCTGCTCAAGGTGTGATGGTACCAGCTCTGCGTACCCCGTCGCCATGGCAACAAGCGGCAGCGGGGAGAGATGACGGTGTTAACATTCATTCAGAGAGGCGGCACACGTCCATAAATCTCCCGCACATAAAGAGGCACCAGCCTCTCCGCTAATGGTGCGAAGCCTGCAGGGTGCTCCATTGTTCTGCTATAATTATGACAAAAAGGACAGGACAAGGGTGTTGCTCTTTTCTTCACAAAGAACCGCAAACATACGCACGCGCCAGCACATTTAAATAGAGGCTTCAGCTGGTCTCAAGGTGCACATGAAGAGCAGATCTGACAACAAACACACACTCACACACACATGCACACACAAAGTCGTGCGTGCCCCTCTGAAGGAGGCACCAGAGGCAAGCGTTCTCATTTATCACTTTGTTGTGATAATCTGTCCTAAACACAGCCCTGGGCACGCAGATAAACTCTGAACACAACAGTCGAGCTGGGCCTCATATCTCTCGCTCTTTCCACTTTTCTTTCACTCTTTTTTGTGGGGAATTTCATCTCTCCATCCCACCCAGTCGTTGCCAGGCACGCTGGGTTAGCAGCAGCGGCACCATGACTGCGGAGAGGAGAGTGCGAGAAGGGTGGAGGGGGCCAACAAAAGAAGATGGCACAGTGGCGTGAAGGTTATGACTTTGAGTGTGCTTCTTTGGTGCTGGCTGGGGACCTATAAACAAAATAAAACAGACACAAAGGCTGAGCAGCACCCGGTCTAGCATTTCTGTCACTAACTCAGACAGTTAGAAGTGACATTTGAGACTTCTGCACAAACCTTGTCATCTTCTGAGTAAGGTTCAGCTGATATACTGGTTGGCTGATATTGCCAACTCGGGGTTTTACATGCTGTAGGCAAAAATATTACAAGTTATGTCCTGAAGGGCAGGCCTTTAACTTTTTAAGGTGTATGCAAAAAGATTGTTGATTCTGCTTCTTGTGTTGTTGCATTTATTTGATGCTTTAAATTTTATTTAGTCATCATAAACATACCTCTTTGAACAAGTCATACAGCCATATTTTATCATTACTCTGGCTAAACAAAAAAATAATAAGTGCTTATCAACCCAAATGATGCTGTGAATGAGCTTGTACGCTTGGAAATAAATACACTGCATCCAATAATAAAGAAGGCTGAGTGCATCTTTTATACAGTGATAAGAAACATGGAGGCACAGAGAGATCTCTGATTCCACACACTGAACCATTTTACTATGACCACCATGGACAAGCATGCTGATCAACTACTCTGGGACCAGATATTAATCAGTTAAAAGGAACACAGATAAATAAATAAACGTTTTAGTAACTACTGTAAATGTAAAATCTGGAAGTGATGAGTTGAGTGTGGGCCCACCTATGGATGCTTGGAGTTTAATGAGATGTTAACACTCCTCCTCAGCCTAACGATACACTCTAAGTGTGGATAATATGACTGCTTCACAAAATGCCTTCCTAAGTACACTGATCAACTGCATGTTTCATTACAAAAGATTTAGTGCAGTTCAGTATATGAAGAGCAAATAAAAATTACAGTATCTTTTAAAGTGTGATACTGGTGCATGTTGGTTTCAACTATCAAGCCTAAGATAAACTAGATATAGTGAAACAGTACCATGATCATATAGTTTTGCCATAGCATCCCCTAATCCATTCCAACAACAGCACGACATTCCCAAACGAAAGACGAAGTGACCAATCCATCTTCTGCCTAACAAGAACTAACTTCTATCATAGCACTTCTTGATAGGTTGGACAAGCTTTGTAAGATGTTGGTAAAAATTTGATTACACTACATTTTCAAAAGTATTCGCTCGTCTTCCTTCACATGCATATGAACTTGAGTGACATACTATTCTTACTCAAATTCGCTCATCCATGCCTTTATGGACCTTGCTTTGTGCACTGGTGTGCAGTCAAGCTGGAACAGAAAGGGGCCTTCCCCAAACTGTTCCCACAAAGTTGGGAACATGAAATGGACAAAAAAATCTCTTGGTCTGCTGAAGCATTAAGAGTTCCTTTCACTGGAACTAAGGGGCCGAGCCCAATTCATGAAAAACAACCCCACACCATAATCCCCCCTCCACCAAACTTTACACTTGGCACAATGCAGTCAGACAAGAACCGTTCTCCTGGCAACCGCCAAACCCAGACTCATCCATTGGGTTGCCAGACAGAGAAGTGTGATTAGTCACTACAGAGAACACGTCTCCACTGCTCTAGAGTCCAGTGGCGACGCTTTACACCACTGCATTTGACACTTTGCATTGCGCTTGGTGATGTAAGGCTTGCATTCAGCTGCTCGGCCATGCATTTCCATTCCATGAAGCTCTCTATGCTGTTCTTGAGCTGATCTGAAGGCCACATGAAGTTTGGAGGTCTGTAGTGATTGACTCGGCAGAAAATTGGCAACCTCTGCGCCTCAGCATCCGCTGACCCCGCTCTGTCATTTTACTTGGCCTACCACTTTGTGGCTGAGTTGCTGTCGTTCCCAATCGCTTCCACTTTGTTATAATACCACTGACAGTTGACTGTGGAATATTTAGTAGCGAGGAAATTTCACGACTGGACTTCACGGTACCACACTGGAATTCACTGAGCTCCCTAGAGCGACCCGTTCTTTCACTAATGTCTGTAGAAGCAGGCTGCAGGCCTAGGTGCTTGGTTTTATACACCTGTGGCCATGGAAGTGATTGGAACACCTGAATTCAATGATTTGGATGGGTGATACTTTTGGCAATATAGTGTATCTAATGAGAAATTGTAGTTGGACAAATCAATTTTTCAAAGGGCACATATCATACATTTCTCATATAGTTTTATCCTTTAACATTCTCTTATGACATTTGCATGGGTTTACCGTAATTCATTTACACATGACCCTTTTCCAATCTCTATTTTTCCCTTAGAATTAAAGAGGCTGTTTTTTGTTCCTATGCTTCTAAGACTGATATATGTAAATTAGCTCTTTTCTGAATGGCTGGCTATATTTGCCTCATGCAAAAGGCAGTCCAGGCTTAAAAATGTCTTTTAACGTCTTTGAGAATGGACAGGGCTAAAGTAGGCTGAACAGATGCATATATGCAAATGGACTATTGTATGCGACATCACAAATACAATTCAATTGAAACAGGATGCTTTACAGCATAGCTTCAATATTTAGACAGTGGGGCTGAACATTACTTTTTGAAACTTTTAAATATGTAAATTATTCAAACTGAACTAAACAGAGTTTGTTTAAAACTGCTACAGAATGCAGTCTTCTGATTAAATGCTATCAATGTGTTCTATAGCAGCTATTCAAGACAGTCACCATGCTAAAGTTACCTCAATTAAAAAAGAAAAAAACCTAACAAATATGCAAAATAAGTACCATTTGAAATTAATAAACCACTCTAAATGTTGGTATTTTGACAAAAAACTGGAATTTCTACTTGAATTTCTCATACGATTAAATGGGATATTTGCCAACATACAGTAAAGCTTGTCTACTTTTGCAACAGCAGTTCCAAAAGAATGCATTTGTGGGTGGGGTATGAATCGCTCAACTACTAATTCAACTTTTATGATCACCAACAAGCAGAATGTAGCTCCATCCTCTATTTCAGCTGATGTACACAGAGTATTAGTGAGCTGAGGCAGAGATTTGTGTGGTAACACAGCCGTGCTGCTCTCAGCAGTAACTGCACCACGCCACCATATCCTAACTGCAGAGGATGACTCACAGCCACCACAGCATTAAATCTCCACACGCACACGCACGGTCCCCAGCGTGAGGAGGCCCACGTCACACCTCAGAGAGGTTCCAGGGTTTCTCCTCACACAGAGGGAAGAGACAGCATGCCCTCTCACTGCTACAGCCAGCCTTCACATCCTCTCTCCAAAACAGCAAAGAGGTGGTAATAATGTGTTACAAAAACTGCAGATGCAAGCAGACAGCCCAAACCTCTTGGTACACCACGAAACACGCACATGGATAAATACAGAAAAAGCTGAGCAGGACATGCTAGGCTTGGTATTGGCTGAGATTCAGTAATAGATCTCAGCCTGGTGATAAATGTTTGGAATGGGTGTGAACGCACAGAGGAGCAGGCTCCACCTGTTGGAAAATGGAGCTCACTCTGGAGTGAAGAGTGGGGGGTTGTTTGACAAAAGATTTCGAGTGTGAATAGTGTGGAAGAGAGACGATGCAGCTGAGGAAGTGTGAGAAGGCCGTGACACCTCACTAGCCTCACCATGCTTAAAACATTCACTTTAAAACATGATCTGATGTGTTAACTTTACCTGGCTGACTAAACATTTTGATTTTACTGAACTTAAAATAATCAGTTGTAGCAAATTATTGTTCTGCTATGAGAGATTCAATGAACTCCAAATTGTAAAGCAGCCAGGTTATGTACCTTTTTAACCTCTTAAACAAATGACTACATTTTAGGGCTAATAAGTCAGTATATACATCAGTAACAATGCAAACTGGAAAACTCCAACTAAAATAACAATTTAAACATAGCTACATCTGTTAAAGCCTTCTACAGTAGAGTGTGATTTCCAGTTTACAAAGTAGGAAATCTCCCTTCTGATGATGTATCTTGAAGATGGGAGGAACTCCAGTAGCATTGATGTGTCTGATCCACCCAGACCAGTGCAACACACACTAACACACCACCACCACATCAGCATTACTGCAGTGCTAAGAATAATGGTAATAAGGTATGCTGTGGTATTTAGAAAAAAGGATGCTGGCATTTAAAAGTGGTGATGGTAGTAAAATTATGACAAGTAGGTTTCTATCCTACATGCAAATGGCCAATTCAGAACCAGGAAAAACCTCAAAAGCGATGCATGACTAGTCACATGACTTACCCCATGTATACTGTGGCAATATTTTTTTTAATTAAATCTTCTTCTTTCAGCTGCTCCCTTTAGGGGTCGCCACAGCGGATCATCTGCCTCCATCTTGCCCTATCCACTGCCTCCTCTACTTTCACACCAACCATCTCCATGTCCACCTTCACTACATCCATAAACCTTCTCTGAGGTCTACCTCTTCTCCTTCTGCCCGGCAGCTCCATCTCCAACATTCTTTGACCAATATATCCACTATTCCTCCCCAACACATGTCCAAACCATCTCAACCTGGCCTCTCTGGCTTTATCTCCAGACTGCTCCACCTTCACTGTCCCTCTGATCTGCTCATTTCTAATCTTGCCCATCCTTGTCACTCCCAACGAAAATCTCAGCATCTTCATCTCCGCCACCTCCAGCTCAGCCTCCTGTCTTTTAGACAGAGCCACAGTCTCCAAACCACACACCATAGCAGATTTTTTCTTTTTTTTTAATTAAATGATTTTTAAAAATGGTATATTTTGCGTTTCAAAGTGTCTTTTTTTTGTATGAAGAATAAATTTTACCTAAATAATCATTTGAACGATTTAAAGAGCATATTGAAACTCTTTTGGCCCAAAGGACGTTTAAACACCTGAAAGGTTTGAGTGCTGATAAGTGCTGACATCACAATAAGATGTGCTTTAGTGTTATTATCATAGTAGATTTTTTTTTGTCAACTGTTCCTTCAGTTTTGCAGTCATTTACAAAGAAATATGAAAATCTCTATTTAAGATGTAAATTCATGACAAAGAAAACATGTTCACTTAACCGCTTAAACCATAAGAGACCACTATTTCAAAATCTTACATTCATCTTCACTACATAATTTATATTAGTTTCATTTTAGCTACCTAATAATTTATGCTGAATAATAAGATTTATGATTCATACCTGAATAATAAACCTAGAGTTTAAGGCATTTAAAAAAAAATGGGTAAATGTTCCCAACCTTTTAATGGGCAGTGCACACACACATACATAATGTTTGCAAAACTAAGTAAACCGGTAGCAGATTGCTGAAACTTCAGTGGGGGGTTTGATCTGAGCTTGGGTTTAACATCAACATCCATTGATGAGCTCCAGATTAGGGAAGTGAGGAAGAATGGCGTTCTGCACGCCAAACACGAGAGACGAAAGAGAGGAAACACTGAAGAGAAGATCAGAGAGCACATCACTCGCTGAAAGATGCATCAACACAGAGGCTGGGCACAGCTCCGGCCGCTCACTCTTACCGAAAGGCCTCCAGCACTGTTCTGTCCGGCAGGCGAGGAGCCACACGCGCAAAGGTGCTTTTGAAGTCCTCCAACTTCAGGAACCCACGACCTGGAGAAAGAGCGCAAGCTTAGGCTTAACAATCAGACCCAGATTCATCAAAAACACATCAAAAGACATTTACTGTAGGTCTTGGCAGAATTTACAGCAGCACAATAGAACAAAGCACACTGAGGGGAAAGGGATGAGCTGCCTCTTGCAGCACGTTCTGAAGAATATCTGTAATTTTAAAGGTCTTTAACTATTGGAAGTCTATTAAAATTTAAAGCATCAGAAAATATTTTCTCTTTTACTTTACACAAATGCGCTACTGCTTGAAAGGTTAGATTGTCACTCCCACTCCGCCATGTGCCTTGTTTACTTCCCGGTCGTCCTCGTGTTTCTTTGTTTTGATTATCACCGTCCTGCCCCCTTGTTTTGTGACTCTGCCCCGATTGTTTCCACCTGTTTTCCACCTGTGTCTTGTGATCCCTTGTGTTATATAAGCCCCGTGTTTGCCCTGGTCTGTGTTTGTATGCTTGTTTGACGTGCTGTATGTATTGGATGTCTTGCTTGTTCTGTTTGAAGTATAATATTTGGATCCTGAATTTATTTCGTTTTGTCTGAATCTTGTTCTCTCCATATTGGCTCATTGACCCTGGACTGTTTCAACCACGACCCTGGATTTGCCCTCGATAAAACTCGCTTATCTCAGCATGTGCATCCACCTCATCGCTCCACGTCACCAAGATACACTTTTGACAGAATGTCTCCATTCGTTTCAATAAGCTGAGAGAGAAATGAATACAGCAAAATGTATATATGTATATTGGCTAATTACATCAGCAGATATTGAAGACCCATTGCTGATAGTAATCTAAATTATATATTTATATTATTATCATTATTATATTTACTATATACTATATAATTATATTATAATAAGGAGCCCTGCTGGTGACATCCCATGTAAATAAAAATAACGAGTGGCCACGACTTAGTAAGGTGTGGGAATGACATAATTAAGTCATGGCCACCACTTAGTAATGCATGGGAACACAACCAGGATCTCATTCCTGTGTCTTACTACATTGTGGCCACGCCTAAATTATCTTGTTCCTATGCTTAACTAAGTCGTGGCCACGCATTATTTTTATTTATACAGAATGTCACCAGCGGGGCGCCGCATTTCAAATATTTATGGTGTTTATGTTATATAGGAATTTGAGCTTCTGGAACCAGTTTGAGTTGAAGAAGTGTAACAATTGAGAGTCGACAATGACTAAAACACTGTTTAACTGCAGGAGTACAACATTAAACAAAAATCTAAATATAAAAGAAATATAAAATTACATCCGTCAATTTAATCAGTTCAAACTTTTATCCCATTGAAATTGGTATTGGACACATTTTCATATTAGTAAGGCTTCACTCAAATTACTGCATGCTTTTTTTATTGCCGGCAGTAACTGAAACTTCTAAGAGTCTGAACTGGTTTTCCCCATTTCCTCTTCTCACTGTAGGGCTGGTAAGTGTTTGTTGTTGGCTGAGAGACGAGTCTGCTTAAGTCTCAGTGAGTCTCGCGGAGCTGCTTCCTGAGAGTTTTCCGCGCGTCATTCTCAATGGCTGGCACTGAGGACTTTGATTTGCGGGAAATAGCTCCCCTGAGGAGCTTTAGAGCGCTAGCAGCCAAAGTCAGGGCTGAGAGCGGAATATGTTTAGCGCATCTGCTGAAGCAATGAGGGCTGCGGTGTGGCTCTGAGCTGCGGGATCAGACAGGTGCTGGGGAACACCGCCTGGCACTTGCAAGCATTCCAGCCTGAAAACAACAAGCTACTGACCACTAACTACACCACATTTCCAAAGCGTGCTTTGAAACGTTAAGCACCACAACAACATGAAGCTACTAAGCATAGGAGAATAAACACCTGCACAAGGGACATCACAATGCCTATATGTTTTTTTTCCAGTACAGCGCTTGTCAATCAACTACATTTTATGCTATAAAACTCTGGACATCATTGGAAGTAAAGATGCACAAAAAGTGTCTTAGTAATGTTCTTAGCCACTACAAACTTCCAGAAGAGCTTCAGTGCACTTTGGCACAAATTCTCCAAGTCTCTGGAACTGTACTGAACACCATTCAGTTGGTGTCAGAGACATAGGAAGCTGTTTTAAGTTAGGGGTGCTGAAATTTTAAGCAGTATACATGTGATGTGAACGGTGACATTGTGTAAAATGATTTGCCTTCTGTTTTTTTTTTTTGATAAATTACATCAAACAGAATGTGTGATAACACGGTGAGAAATGACAATATACCTACATACCTGACACATTAAACACCTGATACACGCTCTGATTTCTCTACTCTCTGTCCTTCCAGACAAACTTCATGCAAATGAGTTGAGTGACGTCCAATGAGATAGTTAATGTGAGGCACACTAACCAACTGTATCATAGCCACACACACAAACGCACTGAGCGGGAGATATAACGGTTAATACAAAAGAATGCAGGATATGCATGACATGTTTTTTAGTTAAAAAATAGGCAGATTTGGGCTCAGACATGGCCTACAGCTCTGCCCACACTTTCCCTCTTTGCACCTTGACCTACATGTGTTTTGGTGATGCTACCCCAAAGCAGTGAGCGAGGGAAACAGTTCGCTTTGCTTTAATGAAAATACACTGTTAACGTAAATAGTGCAGCTTCTGCAGGTTTTTAAAATATATGAATAAAACATAAAAATACAAACTCCACTTAAAAACAAGCAGATACAGGTCTTTACTGCATTCAAATTCCTTTCAAGTTCAGATGTTTTGATTATTTTCAGCACTTAAGCAACCCTGAAATCCCTGGTTGCTGTTGATGATGCAGGAAAGACTACATTCACATTATAATCTTCACTGCCCAATTTAGCTTTTTTTTCCTATCTTTCTAACCGCATGGTTCACATTTGTGTAGGGATGTGATCCTTGTGATAGGTGCTCAGATCTGGTGCTTCTGAAGACCACAGTATACAAGTTAATTCTGATACTCATCAAACTATTCAGTGAGAGTTTGTGACCTGTGGATTTGGGCTTTGTCACCCTATAAGAAACCACTCACATTGAGATAGAAAGGTTTCATCAAATAACTTAACTGATTTACTTTACTCCTTCCCTCTAAGGGCACAAGTGGCCCCAAACCATGCCAGCAAAATGGTCTTCCTCACTGTAGGGGCCAAGCATTCAGGCCTGTACCATTCTCTTGTTTATGCTGACACTGTTTATGTGATAACATGTCTCATCATATCCTGCATTGACATTGTCAGTCACTTAAGGAAAAGTCACTCTTCTGCACAAGCACTATGGTCACTGAATGTGCTTTCAAGCACAATTTCCAAGCCTATTTGAAGGTGAACAGCCTTTGGGACTGAAGCTCTTGCCATCAATGCCAAAATAATGAACCCTCGTTCTGCGTCACTTTTTTCCTTTTTCACTGTTAGAAATAAAGGTACTATGCAGGTACATGATTCATTCATCAAGCTACAAACAATGTAAGTGTAACCTCAAAGGTACAGCAGTGGTTTTAAGGTCCAATGGTGTACCTTACATGAGTTTTTCCCAGTGGACAAGTAGATATTTGTACCTTTTCATAACTAAATGTTTTAAATCAGAACACTGAAATAAAACGCCTGGAGACGAGACGGGGTGTGTGGAGTCAGTACAGCTTAGAGAGTATAATTTCAGTGGATTCTGGTGCAGTTATGCTCCCTGACTAAAGGTACTGGGATGTACCCCTGAGGGTATCACCACAGTGACAAACGGGGTACTTCCCCAGTGACTGTGTCATACCTTTTCTTCTGAGAGTGTTCCATCTTGATCCAAAATGAAGGTCAACTGGGCTTGCATTATATTACACACCACAGATCAAGGTAGCATGTTAATTGCTTGATCGTATCGTGCAATACACTTGTCTGGACGAATCTGCACTTGTGCTTCTTCACTCATTTAGTTTCAGATTAATTTTTTTTCTCTTTAATTTGTATGTGAACCTCAAACTGTGCCTGTCGTTCTATTAAAAATCTGTGACATCCCTAAAAGAGACCACCACACAAATAAGAGAAAAAACTCCCTTGAACCCTGAAACACTTTATGGATATAGTTGCTGTCAGAGACACACAAGCTTAGTGTTGTTTCTGCTGGTGCAGTTTTGTGTGTGTCTGCGCTAGTCTTGTCTGTGTTTTGATCAAGTTGTCCAGTTCATGTTAGCTTATGTTTTCGTACCTCGCACTGTTAACCGTGCTGGCCTTCCTGTGTTACGGCTGTCTATGCTCTCTCTCTCTCGCTGCGGTGCTTTCTTGGGGTTCTGGACAGGGAAAACGGGCACGCTCATACATTTTACATCACGTAGCAGCCAAAAGTATAGACAACTTAGGTAAGGGGTGGGAGCCAACCCTGGAGCCTATCCCATCGGGCGGAAGGCAGGATACACCCTGGACAAGTCGCCAGTCCATTGCAGGCCAGACAGGCAGACACAGACAGTCACTCACACCCAGGGGCAATTTAGCTGACTGCATGTCTTTGAACTGTGGGAGGAAGCCGGAGAACCCGGAGGAAACCCACGCAGACACGGGGAGAACATGCAAACTCCACACAGAGAGGACCCCGGTCACCCGGCCGGCGAATCGAACCCTCCTCGCTGTGAGGCGACAGCGCTACCCACCACGCCACCTTGCCGCCCCCCAGCACGTAATAAATAAGACAAAAGAAGCTATCCTATTCGTGTCTTGCTCCTTCCTGGTTCATATTGTAAACATCACATCTAAACCATATGTTTCTGGCCCATTTATCCCCTAGGCTTTCCAGTGGGGTCGTAACAGTTCAATGTATTTGTCTTCTATGAAAAGTACTCAAGTTAATTAAGCTTTTGCCTGGTGCTGAGGTCTTGTTTTGGCAAATTACTTCCATATTAAAAATTTGTATAGATCGTACTGTGGTGCCAAAACCACAATATAAACTGTTTAGTAAACTTTGTGCTACTGTTACACCTGTAACCTGCACAATCTATAATTTAAAAAATAAATATAGTGGGTGTCAGCTAAAAGGTGCAGTAATATATTTATTGCACCAATGATATAAGTGTAGGTTAAATTGCTCAATGGGAAAAGTGTGCTTTGACAAAAACGACGCCAGGATCGAAGTCAATATGGTGTGTGGCCTGCTTTGATGGGGAGGCCAGGCCTGCATTGGAAAATGACAGGGTCTCTGGCAGTGCTGAGCCCACTCCATCACTGGGCACCCTGCCACATCAGCTCAGGATGGAAGCAGCACACTTAAGCGTGCTTTTCCCCTCAATTTGTTCCCATTGAAGATGAGGATGGGGTGACAGCACTGACGAAACCTTCAAACACCTCGTCCTGCACTGGCTGGTGAGCAGCAGACAGCAGAGGGCTCGTCGGCATTGGCATGCTGTCAGAGCCATCACACAGAAAAAGCCCAGACATCAGTTTTAAGTTAAGTTGGCAGAGGAACAAAGACAATCTATCCGTGTTCTGCCGGAATTATTGAGACACTTTTCAACAACTTTTAGCCTGAAAAGCCTGCCTCACTTGCAGTTGCTACTCAAGTGCTTTTTGGCTTTTTTATATGCAGGGGGGGGGGTGTCAATAAAATAGTACTTGAGAAGAAATGAAATTGAAATATTTAGACCATTTCAGTAATGTGGCATTGTACTGGAGTCTAAAAGCCCAACAAGGAACTGTCATGGTTCCCTGGCCAGACTTCACCATCTCCTGTCTTACCACATCTTCACTCCAGCCTGTCTCCGCCCCAGTCCTGCCCTCCTAATTAGTACTGTCACCTGCATTAATTCCCCTGTAACCCCTCCCTTTAGCCCTGTTCCTAAACCCTTTGGTCCTCCTCCAAGACCTTATATTGATGTCCTCATTGTGCAGATGTTGAGGGCTCTGGGTTCAAAAGAATGCTTTTGGGACTCTCATGTGACATGCAGGCCTTTTGTGTGTCGTATCTGGTGAGATGATGTTATCAGTTGTACTCATGCTAGTTTACTTATCTGCAGTAATTCAGATTGCAAGCCTAAAGCAGCTCAATGGTAAGGTAAAAAAAGACAAACTCATGACCATTTCAGGAACTAAACCCCTGTAGTTGGGTCCAGTCACATCATTCCTACATTTTTTTTGTACTCTGAAATTCAAATACAGGTAGTTGCTGTGGAATAAAAATGAAATTTGGCAGTGGTCTTCTTTTAAGGTCTCACTTTTATTGTTAACAGAGGCCCGTTATTTTTTTCTACTGGCTGCAAAATGGAGTTCTTGGACCCCTTGAATCGCTATTTCTAATGTAATTTGTGGACAGCTGCTAAACACTCATACAAGAGCCCACAGAAATCAACCAAATCAATTTCAGCCAAAATGAAGTGCTCACTGATTGGCTTGTCATTGTAAACAAAAACAATTTTCACATATTAACCTTTTTGGTAATGACACTTTAGTTATGATTGGGTTAGCCATATAATGACTCTCCTGAAGGTAGGGAAATCAAACCTACACTTCACATGAACAGCACATACAGTACATCATTTTTGCATATATGTTACAAAGATGAATTTTAATCTAAGTATCTTCTCTATAAAACCTCTCCACTCTGACTGAATTTTGGGTAAAAGGCTGCTGAGTCTGCATTGATCTGGCCGCACTGATGGTGCACAGAGGGTGCTAGCAAGCACAATTTTGCATGCCAAAATGAGAAATGAGATACTCTACAGCCTTGCAGTCCTCACAGGCTCGCATAAATGAGGACTGCAGGGCCATAAGTGCACTTTTCGCAACAGGGCTTGTATCAGGTCTTGTGGTTGTTGAGGTGTTTGTTCAGGTCCCTTAACTTTTTGTAAAAGTCCTGCCTCTACTGCTGCACACCGACAGAAGACCTAACCAAGAAAACCGTGACGGAAACTAGTGAAGGAGGGCACAGCTGACCTTGACATAGGCCTGAGTTTCCGGATGTTATTGTTTTAGTGTGCGCACTGTTACTATTTCAAAGCCTCTGTTCTTTCAGAACAGTTTTTGGTAACTGCTGATTAGGGCTCTAAGAAAAAAAAGTTCTTAAAACCACAGAGAATCTTGTAAGTTTGATTCTAATCACTAATCTTAAATGAGCTAATTTTCAGGTCTTAAGAATTCAAAGGGTAGAGCGAACTCTCCCAAAGCAATTTGGCCCTTGAGATGAATTTGACGGTTCACTAGCAGCCTCATTCCAAATTAAAATCCACTGAATTGCTCAAACTAACATGAGAACTTGTTGCTCAAACTTTCTTTTGCATAAATTTGATCCTGAGGAAGGCAGGGAACGGAATGACTGGTCAAGCTCTAAGAGAAGTCCAGGACATTTCAAAGCTCGAGTACACACAGAAGGAGAGAGAGAGAGAGAGAGGGAGAGAGAGGGAGAGAGAGGGAGAGAGAGGGAGAGAGAGAGAGAGAGAGAGAGGCTGGAGCCGGAGGGGACAGAGCAAAGTCCAGCAACGTCCAACGTGGGTTGAAGAGACAGCTTTAACATGCATAAAGGAACATGTTCAAACACAAGCATTCCCCTCTTTAATGATGGGTCAGCAGGGTTAATGAAATAAGATCCCCTGGCCATTCCACCCAGATTGAATCAGAGTCACCTGATATGCTCCTTCCAACGCGCTCGCCGAAATTATTTCAGTAACAAAATTAATTAGTTAATTATACTTCTGCCACTCTCTGGAATATCCAACAAACAGTTCCGGAGAGGGTGGGAACAATCCGCCGAGACCACGCAACCCATTTTACCGGCTGTCCTCAAACAGCCTCAAACACGCTTTGATTCTAACGCTATTAATTTCAGATAATGAGTTAATTTAGCGCTCAAAGTACTTCAAAAACACTGATAGGAAAAAAAAGTACGTCCAGAGTATTACCATACCCTGAATAAGCAGAGGAACGATTTAGGGACCTGCTGCTATGTCGGCTGTTTTAGCCCAAAGGCAATCACTCAAGCCCTAACAATGAGCTCACACACAAACACGTACAAGGCTGAGGGAAGGAAAATAAAAAACAAAAGCCCATTTACATTCGGAAAATGTGAAGCTTTGTGTTCCTCCCATAAAACTGAGCTGAAAAAAGCACCCTACTGGAATGGCATGGGGGGGGGCTGCAGTGAGCAGATCAATGGTCCATTAGTGGCAGAGACAGGAGGAGACAGACAGCACCCTCTATTGACTCGTCAGTGGATTGCTGTTTGCTTTCAGGAATGCAAAGAACATCAGAAACACCCTGCACAAAATGCTTCGGCCCTTATTACGGCGCAGAAAAGGGCACCGTGATGTCCCTTATCAAACCAACAAATATGCAGCGAGCTTAAGGAACAGCGAACTATATGAGTGAATCAATGTGACCTCCATTGGTATGCACACATTAAGGAAATACTCTAACCTAATCTCTATCTGCCGTATCAATATTGTACTGTCGATTAAAATGGACAAACATGTTTCCCTGTTCTTAGTAAAACAACAGAAAACCTGCTGACTTCAGTCCCTCCTTACTGGCTTCAGTTAGACAGTTATAATAGAAGCCAATGGCCAGTCGTTTCTCCTGCCAACTGGCTTCTTTTGTAAGAGTGTTTGAAGTCAATGGGTTTTCTGTTCTTTTACTAAGCACAGAGGAAATAAACGTCTGTGGTAATCAACCATATGCGATAGACTTGGCAAATACTGATGAGGACAGAAAATACTGGACTTCTTTGAAGTGTCCTGGGCAGTGTCATCCTATGGCTGTCCATATAAGCCTTTTGAGAACATTTGGTTGATACATTACTGCGCAAAAGTCAGAGACCACCATTCGTTTATTTAATTCCCAGTCAAAATGGTAAGTGGTTAAGTTATTCATTAGCAGAAATAAAAATGAATTCTTGGGAAAATAAGCCAATAACATACAGTAGTGTGCAAAAGTCCAAAGTTTTAGCACGTTATTTTAAACCATGTATCTTGGCAATATGTTTGCTTGCAAAAACACTGTTATTAGGACAAATGCAAATAAATGTAAATACAGCAGAAAGGAACACAATTTTCTCAGTTTAAAAAGTAGGTTATTATATCTTATGAGCTAGTTTGAAGAAAAAGATTCTAAAGCCCTCAGCCATCATACACTTGATGCACTTCATCACAAGCTCCCTTGAATTAACAGAATGAAGTATTAATTATCCAAATCAGGTGTTGGATGACAACTACAAATAATACTGGGCTACCTCAAGGAGATGATTGGAAATGGTTAAACTGACATAAAACAAGTAAAATGACTTTTAATTGTATTAATAGCACTTAGATCTAATCTTCTAAAGTGACAAACATTTGCACAGTACTATATATTTAAAAGCAAATTAAAGAAGCCACAACAATTAAATATAATATCAAAATTTTCACAACGTACTTTCTCCACCATTTGCTTGTATCACAGCTTCTATTCTTTTTGAGAAACTTGCTTTCACTTCCTCAAAGAAATCTGCAAGGATATTTTTTCCCCCACACCTTTAAAGTTCACTCACAGAAGTTGTTTGCATTTTCCGCTTTCTCGCAATCCAAAATCCCAAACGCATTCTGTGGTGACGAGGTCTGGCCTCTGGGGTGGTCAATCCATTTTTCTGAAGAAACCAGCAGCTTCTGTGTTTGATCTGCAGATTTTTCCTTTTTTTTCAGTGAGGGCTTCTTGACAGCTACACATCTTTTCAGATCGATAGTGCTGAATTGTCCTCTCACAGTGGAAGGATGGACAGAAACATTTGTAGATATTTTCAGATCCAGAATGGAGCTTGATTTTCTCCTTTCTCTCAAACATGAGAGCACCGTTTATCTGATGGTGACAGTTTTGGTGGTATACCAGTTCTTGCACGGTTGTTAAGAGTTCCATTCTTTCTATATCTTGTATTACATTTTTGGAAACTTTTTGGACTTTTCCTTATGCAAGTGGATTATCTTATCTACTCTCCCCAGAAATATCTCCTGAGGAATGAATAACATACTTACTGGCTGTTTTGACTACAAGTGAAATAAAGGGTGGTCTCTGAATTTTACTACATTTACTACATTTTACTACATTTAATCTGGCTGGCAGGGGGAGAGAATGTCAGTCTCCTGAAAGGCACCTGGACTGTTAAACATGCAGAGCACAGAGACAGACAGAGAGCGCTGCAGGAACATACAGTGTACATCAAATGCGCTGAAGATGTGCCTCGTCTTCTCATACGGATCCTCTGCTGACAACTTCCTCCCCATGAGAGACACAAACCGCTCCAAAGGGACCCCTTTCACAGAGAGAAAAAGAGAAAGAGAGTGTAAGAGAAAGAGAGAGAAGCCAGGTTTATTACAAAGCTCTCCTCAGAAGTGCCTGTACTTCCTTTACATGGCAGTCATCTGAAAGCACTGTGTTTAAAGGAGTAATATGTCTCCCTCTTGCCTGCAGGGTAGTCATTTTTCTCTGAGTGCTGTTATTGAGATGAAAAAGGTAGGCTGGGGGGCTCTAGACAGCATTCTCTAGAAATACCAAACACACACAGGGCTTTGGAGAGCAGTTCTGGGTGGGCTGCTTTGACAGTGATGCTTGTGAGACTTGGGGGAGAAATGCCTTTTGGGATGGAGAGTAATTAATTAAGAGATAAGAGGCCAGACGGGACGGGCCCCAATGTGTTGCGAATAACGGCTAAACTAAATGTAGCGAAATCACAATCAGAATGACATAAAAACATCTACTCCCTAAAAATGATAAAACTGAACATCTGGGGGGAGAAAGGAGGTGAATTATGTCTTCCTAAGGTTATTGGTGAGAATCTAATGAGTGAAAATAACTGACAAAGCCCATCTTTTTCTGGTCTACAGTGCTTCGAACATTGAGAGAATTAGGCCAGATGTTGCCTCGGGAGATTTTAAAGACGTCACAAAGGGAAAGTGGCCATCACTACCCCAATCATCTGGACACCAACTTTTAATAAGTGAATATTTAAGAAAATAACGATCCATTCTGACTCAAATAGCGTAATCAGAGCGAGATGATGAGTCTGTCATGTTGCCTTGTAGTTACCCTGTTTACCTGCATCTTATCCAAAATACATTTTCACACTCTCTCTCTCTCTTCACATATAAACACACAGGCGTTCGCACGCCAGGCAGAGTGTTTGGCAGCAAATGAAAGAGGGAGATCTGTGTGGGCTTCTTTAACCCCCCCCCCTTCTCTTTCTCTCACTCTCCTTCAAACAGTGCTGTGGTGGGGAGCCAGTGGAGGGCTGATTGCCATTCCCTCAGATGCAGAGCCCATCCGTCACGGGACAGTGTCAGCTGGGTGGCCATCGTTTCTCTCCTATTCCTCTACTCTCTCTCTCCTTTCCTGTTCTCTTTTGTCATCTCTGCTCCTCCCTTTGCCTCTCTCTTCTCCACATTCTCATCCTTCTTTTCTCCTTTTCTCTAGCAGAGTGACTCACCCAGCAGCCTTGGCCACTGCCAGCCTGTCACTTTCCATACATGAGAACACACACACTTTTATTGCTATTGTTTTTTTTTTCTTTTTTCCACATGGCAACAGATACTGAATCACTTTATTGGGCAAGTACTCTTCTATGTATCACAAATTTGTCTTGCAGGTGCTAGCGCTCCCTAAACAGACAATACAGAATACAATTGCCCTTCATTTATTTAATCAGCCACTAACAGACACTTTTCATTTTTCAGGAGATGCTTTTGACACACACACACACTAGGGGGGCAGTGAGCACACTTGCCCAGGGTGGTGGGCAGCCCTATCCACGGCACCCGGGGAGCAATTGGGGGTTAGGTGTCTTGTTCAAGGACACCTCAGTCATGGACTGTCAGTGCTGGGGATCGGTGCTGGGGATTCAGGGCCAGTTCCCTAACCTCCAGCCTACGACTGCCCCCAAATTAGATTAGATGTAAGATGGTCCAACTGAATAAAGGAGGGGAAAGTCAAATGAAAATGAAATGGAACTGAATGAAACTGGATGAAAAATGGAGTTCAAAAAATGATTTAAAGCTACAGAGAAATTTGGACTCCTATCAACCATGCAAGACCTGGTAGACATCAAAACTGTTCCCATCAGATAAACAGCACTTAAAGCTTACATCTTTGAGAGAAAGGAGAAAAATTAAGCTGCTTCAGATCTGAAAACATCCACAGGTGCTCAGTGCTATGGGTCTGAACGGATGTGTAGCTGTCAAGAAGCCTCACTGAGAAAAGGTGACACACATATCAAACAAAGAAGCTGCTGGTGTTCTCAGAAAAATTGATTTAACATACATTTTGATTGTGAGAAGCAGAAAGTGCAACCAACTACTAAGACTGAACTTTAGAGGTATGAATATTATCTTTGACAACCTCTCAAACATTATGGAAGGGTGGAGACAATACATCCAACAAATGAAATGTTATTGATTTTGAAGAGTTATGTTATGCTTTCTCAATGTTTTCCTGCTACTGAAAAGTTAATAAATTCTAAACCAGCCGTTTTGCCTCGGAATTAAATATGAAGAGTGATTGCTGACATTTTCTTACTACTGTAAAAATATTTTACCAGCATCAAATCTACACTGGTGCTTCTGAACAAGTATCCAAATATTTGTTCTCAAAAGCACCCTGAAAGCAATAATACCCAGCTCTCTGAACTAACCACAATTTTAATGTCTGTTACAATGGTTCCAAATATCTACAGTAGGCAGCAACAAAGTGTTAATAGTGTGTACCGGTGGTAGTGAAAATGAACTGAAATCAGCTGTGGTGTAAGGCATGTAACAAGCGGTACTTGTATAAGGATCACTATACTGGCATATTTGAGATGATTAATCAACATCTAATTTCAAATTTTGCACTGAGCATTTTTCTTATGGTATTATAACTTTATAACATTTGATTTCATGCCCCCCCAACTTGAAATTGAATTTATTTATACACACACACACACTTATTTAGGTTCATATATATATATATATATATATATATATATATATATATATATATATATATATATATATATATATACACACACATACATATATACACATATATATTACATACATACATACATACTTACATATACACACACACACACTTACATATATAGATAGATACAAAAGATAGATATACAACCTTCTATCTCAACAATGGTAACTTTACAGGAGAAGAAAAAAAACATACTTTACTTTTAACGTAAATCAGTGGAACCGAATTTTTCCAAGTCGTTTTTGGGTCATTTCTTTTGGGCCATTCATCATGAAACTTACATACAATGTAAAGGCCAATGCCTATTTTCCAAAACTGAAAAACGTCAAAAATAGAGATATTTTTTCACTTCTTCCTCATGGTTTTGTGTCAAATTTAATGTGTTTAAGTACACAACTAAACAGAAATGACTTAAAAACTGTACTGTATCCATTTTTGCAGCTAATTTTTATACTTCAAATTCAGAGGCAAAAAAAGAATTTTTTGTTGGGTTTTTTTTAGCTGCATTGATTCTAGGGACCAACAAACTGCCTCCACAACATCCGAGATTCTGTTTTGTAGTTATGTTACAGATATTATAAGGGGACTACTCTTTAAGATACCAGAAAGCACAGTGCACAGATGCAGTAGTCTGGCAGTCTGCTGTATCTATTTAAAATCACAGTCATCTTTGATCTATGCCCACTCCTCTCGTCCCGCCGCTGTCCCTGTGCTCTAGCTGTGCAGGTTATAGGGGGAGGTGTGCACATTTGATACTAGAATAAATAATATTTTACAAATGTTGCTGGCGCTGTTGATGAGGCTTGAATATAAATGAGAGGAGTCTTTTCCCTCTCCAGATCGTCTGCAGATACATATGTAGATCTTCTGATCTAATCAGCTGCTCTGTTCTGGCAAAGCCATGCATTTGTTCAGGCATTGTGATGTGCCGGGATGGCTGTTCAAACATGGGGCACACTAAACAACTCCATCTGCAAAGAGAGGTCTGGGAAGATTCCGTGTTTGCATGAGCTTTGCTTCATGTCTGGGTGTGTGACATCTGACACGTCATATATTTCACATTTTCAAAGCAGAAATTCAAAGGAAACATTTGTGTGATGTTTTGAAAATGAGACTCTTTAAAGCTACAATCAGGAATCCTGCAAATCTCTGGACAGATGTTGATACTGTAACAACAGAAGCGTTCCAGAAGCAGCAATGTTGCAGCTAAACATACAAAAGTATGTAAGCTGTGGTCTTTGTTTGTGAATTCTTCACTAATCCTGAAATAGCTATCAATTTGAAATACATTATATTTCCAAAAGTATTCAGTCATCTGCCTTCACACGCATATGAACTTGAGTGGCATCCCATTCTTAATCCATAGGGTTTAATATGATGTTGGCCCACCCTTTGCAGCTGTAACAGCTTCAACTCTTCTGGGAAGGCTTTCCACAAGGTTTAGGAGTGTGTTTATGGGAATTTTTGACCCTTCTTCCAGATGCGCATTTGTGAGGTCAGACACTGATGCTGGACGAGAAGGCCTGGCTCACAGTCTCCGCTCTGATTCATCCCAAAGGTGTTCTATCGGGTTGGGGTCTGGACTCTGTGCAGGCCAGTCAAGTTCTTCCACACCAAATTTGCTCAGCCATGTCTTTATAGACCTGCTTTGTGCACTGGTGTGCGGTCATGGTGGAACAGGAAGGGGCCGTCCACAAACTGTTCCCACAAAATTGGGAGAATGAAATTGTCTGAAATCTCTTGCTGAAGCATTAAGAATTCCTTTCATTGGAACTAAGGGGCTGAGCCCAACTCCTGAAAAACAACCCCACACCATAATCCCCCCTCCACCAAACTACACTTGGCCCAATGCAGTCAGACAAGTACCATTCTCCTGGCAACCGCCAAACCCAGACATCCTTCGGATTTCCAGACGGATTCATCACTTCAGAGAACACGTCTCCACTGTTCCAGAGTCCAGTAGTGGCGCTTTACACCACTGCATTTGGCGCTTTGCATTGCGCTTGGTGATGTAAGGCTTGAATGCAGCTGCTCGGCCATAGAAAACCATTCCATGAAGCTCTCTACACTGTTCTTGAGCTAATTTGAAGGCCACAAGAAGTTTGGAGGTCTGTAGCGACTGACTCTGCGCACTATGCTCGTCAGCATCCACTGAAACCGCTTTGTCATTTTACATGGCTGACCACTTCGTGGCTGAGTTGCGGTCACTCCCAATCAGTTCCACTTTGTTATAATACCACTGACTGTGGACTGTATATAATATAATACCGTTGACTGTGGAATATTTAGTTGTGAGGAAATTTCACGACTGGACTTGTGGCACAGGTGGCGTCCTATCACGGTACCATGCTGGAATTCACTGAGCTCCTGAGAGCGACCCATTCTTTCACTAATGTTTGTAGAAGCAGTCTGCAGGCCTAGGTGCTACGTTTCATACATCTATGGCCATGGAAGTGATCGGAACACCTGAATTCAATAATTTGGATGGGTGAGTGAACACTTTTGGCAACAGAGTGTATCTGTACTCTGTCAACAAATGTATTCTTTGATGTAGAAAGGCATGAAAACACACCTTGTTAAGACAACTGGAATGGGGTGTAAATCATTATCTTATTAACTATTAATCAACAAATCAAACGGTTTGACCAATGCAATCGGTTAAAAAATGTTAATTCAATTGTTTACCATTTCCAATGCTTGTCTGACCATTTCTATTTGAATTAGTGGGCTTGTTGTTGAGGAACATTATTGAACTGTAAGTCTGAGATCACATCAGGCAACTGGTTCTAGTAGACAGGCCTACTAAAAAAGGGCACAGCTAAAAGTAGTTGTGCTCTGGACCACTTTACCAGAGAACAACAGCACAACTACACAATGTACTATAAACCCAATTCCAAATAAGTTGAGATAGTATGCAAAATGATCATTAAAAAAAGAAATTATTATTATTATTTTAGTAATTTAAAAATGGCACAAAAACACAATCTTGACACACAAATGTTTGATCTTATGACTTTCATTGTTTGTTTTGTAAAAAAATAAAAATAAAAGTTCCATGTTTGAAAACTGAACTTACTATTTGTTTGTTATACAACAATGCTGTGTTCTCATTCATATCCCTTCATACTATAACAGACCCTGGATTCTGAATTTTGTTAGTAACAATCTAGATGGTCTTTTTCTTCTCTGGCTTGTTAACCACAACATCCATTATTTCCAAAGACAATCTGATATGTTGACTTGTCAGACTATAGTATGTTTCCACTGTGCGTTACTGGACGCTGTTGACGTATGATTTCCACTATATATAGTCCAGCCTTAACTTGCATTTGTGGATGCAGCGGCAGACAGTCACAGAAACAGAAGACAGAAAATTATTTTGTCCATGTTCTGCAAGAGAAAATGTGCTGCATTTTTGTGATGCATGTTTGTGCAAAATTAAAAAGAAGGATGTGATGGATGGCAACAGCTTTTATGAGCTGCTGGGGGACACTGAGACAAAGCTAGCCCTACTCATAGCATTTACGTTCGTTTGAACTCGGCTAATGAGTGGTGAATATCACTTTAGAACTTTAGAAAACAGAACTTTCAGTGGCCCATCATTGTACATTCCAGCCGTTTTGTCAACTTCACAGTTTTGGTCATATAATCACAACTAGGTTCTCGTGGAGACTATATTTTAAATGGTTTTGGGCCATTTGCTCCATGTAGATATCAATGCTTGACCCCACCTATCATTACTATCTTCCATGGGTCATGCAACAGCATCTTTAAATCTTTTTGCATTAACACAGAATTTAATTGATGTGTGTATTTCAAGTATTTTGTAATGGCTTCAAATGTGGGTCAGCCAATAAGATTTCAGAAGAGAAACTGTCCATTCTATAATTGATACTTTTATGGGCTACAAGTTAAATAATCGCCGACAAAAGGCGAACTGCTGGTGGTCAAAAGAATTTTCAAAAATACATATCCCTAGTTGATGTAATACATTTTACTCATGTAGAAATTACGACAAACATGAATCCAGTGAATTCAATGTAATTTATAAGAGCATTTTAGAGTGCAGGGGACTTCCATGTGTCGTTATAAAGAGTTTCAATTCATTTGTATTTCATTTTCAAAACATTTTTGTCCTTCTCTCACAGTTTCCTTGCCCCATCAATGTTTTGGCTGTTGGATAAAAAGCATGCAGACTGCCTAAACAGCACAATAATGGTAGCTAATACTTTCCTGTAATTTCCATCCTCCAGTCTAGTGTCAATTAGATTTAAAATCACAGTCCAGCTTAGCAGCAATTTAAACTGAAAACTCAATGTCACAAACAACTTTGAACTGTGAAGCATGCTGTAATTTCTCGTTAAAATGAATGGGATTTTTTTCAGTGGGGCATGGATAGGTCAGTTTTCCAGGAATTCCTGATTACGGCATAAAAGTTACAGTAAGTGGAGTTTTCTCATAGAAGTTCATCATCCCTTAACCTCAACCCAAAACCTAAACCCAATCCTCACGCTGGTCCTAGTTTAAACCCTGGTCCAAATCCTAACCCTAACCCCACCACTGTTTAGAATCAACTTCAGAGAGTTCCTACAGAGAGTTTGTTAATAACTTGAACATCTATAGATAATCTACAGAGGGCTATAATGGACTATTCAAATAAAGTTAGACTGATTTCTGTTTTAATACACAAAGAAATGACCACTTCTCCACAGCCAAACGTGTTGTAAGGTAACTCTCATGACTGACAGCTATTTAGTTATGTAATTCACCAGTAACATGAAATAATAAATACCAAACCGCCCAATAAATACGCTGATAATTGCTCATTTAAACAGCGCCATCATAAATGTAAAGAATGTCGATTGCATGCACAGCAAAGAAATGAAAAGCTAAAGTTAAAGCTCGAGCCCTACCGCACTGCACAGAGGCAGCTTATTAAGACTTCCCTTCCTTTCATGTGATATTTTGTTAATTTTATTACACAAATGGGAAGCCAGAGCATAAGATAAGGAAAAAGGATGAGGAAAAAAAGCGAGGAGAAGGGGTGAGTGGGCTAGTCAAGTGGTGGCACTATTGTGAGGATTGCAGTGCGGCTCAGGCGCCTTAAGTGGTCTCTATTCTGTTTGAGAGGCTGCCAGAGGGATCCCACTCCTCAGTCTAGCCAAGCCTTCAACATTACTACCAGCAACCCACTCCTTCCTGCCATCACTAATTTAGTAATCACATGAAATTCAGAAGAGGGGCAATTTAATTCGCCATTTGCTCTGAGCAAGATTTAATGGTGGAATATTTCATCACACCAAGCATGCCACTTTAACTAGATTATCTTACGCTTTCCTACAGGGCAGTATACAAAAGCAATTTGCTTGTGGCGTAAAACAAGAGACAAATTACTTACTAATCTAGGTCTTCAACCATTTAATGTCTCCCCTTAAAAATGTCTTGCCAACCCCCTTTTCTTCACTGTTCCTGTCTGTCAAATGCCCTGCAAAAGCCTGTATGCATTTCACGCCAAAATTATTTTGTGCCTTTTGTGGGGGATTCTTTCATTTCTGGCAATGTGTAAAACGATTACACGAAATCAAGTCAAGCTCCTTTTCCTTTCATTTTGCTTGAGTGGTATAAACATGGTTTTCTCTGCTGAAATAAGGAGAAAATTTTGCGTATCGCGCTCAGGCTCAAAATCAGCATGGGCTGCAAATCTCCTGTCTCGGCTGGAGGTGAGTCACCTCAATGAGTCGTAACGTGATGATGAATGGCGCATGAAAATGGAATGACGGCTCAAATAATGGACGTATACCTCACAGGGAGCAACTGGAGCCATCAGGGCATTGAGACAGGTTCAAGAATATTTGTCAAATTAAAAAGCACTGTGTTGGAACCGGTGTTCGTCCTCTCGCCTCCTTCTCAGTAATCATTTCAGATTCTTTCATAATTTCCGGACTGAATCTTGTGATGTGCCTGTTTACCTGAGAGGTGGGTAGAAATGAGCTACACTTACTCAGTTACAGTGAAAGTTTAACAGATTCTGTTTGCTTAAGCGTATTTGTGAGAAAATGAATTTATTCAGTTTCAACACTTAATTGCTTGTTCTTTTTGTGTGCTTTCGTTCATTATGTAATGTTACGTTGGTGACTGCATCTGTTCTGCTTTGGCCACATCTCTGACTTCTAAAGTTTATTGCTTTAATTTGGACTCCACAAAAAAGAGAAGAATAGAGCCTTATAAACTTCAGCTCCTGCGCTGACAGATGTACTAAGAACTTCCACTTCAGTTCCACTTAAGCAGTTTTGAGCTGAAGTTTTTTTTTTAAAAGTACTTTTCCTTTTACTGTAGCCATTATTTCACTTAAGCATCAATCCTTTTACCTCTGGCTACCCTCATATATCTCTAAACTGACAGCTCTGCACATTCATATGCACAAGTGAGGCGACAAGCTGAGCAAGCATGTCCTGCTCTTACCTGGACAGTTTGGTACAGCACCAGCCTGCATCATGATATCTGTTTCTGACTGCAAAGGAGAAAACAGCAATGTGAAGACCTACATAATTATACAGTTGGTATTACATTTCCATATCTATTTTAGGCAAGACCTAGCCTTGTACCACACAACAGCACGCTGTTGCGAATGACGCCCACTTTATAAACTATCAGATGTCGCCCCCTAGAGGTTGGAGCAGGATTTACCTTAGAGGGTTTGTATCCAAACAGCATGACAACTGCAACCTTAACATCTTCTCTAGATAAGTAACCTTTCTTTTCCACATCACATTGATCGAACACCTGAAAGAAAGCAAAACGAAGCCATGATAATAAAAAAAATCAGCACCTGTCTAAAACTGTAACTGTAGCTTTGACATGCTAACGTTATGAGCCATAACTCAGATTTCATTTGATGTTTAAAATCCATAATTCAGCCGTTTCATTTATCATTTTGCGGTTCCTGTTGCAAAAAAAGAGCACCAAGAAACAGCTGGGTAAGTTAGTTAACGTCAGCATGAGTAAGAGCTAGCTAGCGATATTCTTGACTATCCTTAATCAGCTTTTCATTCATCGGCTTCTTGTTCAAACTTTCCCGGTCCACCTTAAATGGTGCAGCAGTTACAACCTACGAAGCTGAAATCAGCCTCTTATTCGCCAGTTTCTGTTTTGAAGTTTCCCGTTCCACCTTAAATGCTGTAGCAGTTAGGTTCTGGCGTCTGAGGATGTTGTTACGTTAACTGCTGCAACATTTAAGGTGGAACGGGAAAATTCGGACAAGAAATCGACGAATAGAAAATAAACTTTATTGTTCTTTTTATTTTAATACTTGTCTCGAGTTTTGCGGTAATATTACAGCACACAACTTATCCAAACATAACGAGGAAACTGTATGGATATATGCTGTAGTTCCGCGACACTCAGTCAGAGCCCGGATAGCTCAGTCGGTAGAGCATCAGACTTTTAATCTGAGGGTCCAGGGTTCAAGTCCCTGTTCGGGCGAGTCGACCCTTTTTTTCAGAGTTAAGCTTTTAACGCTTGTTTTGACTGCTACCATCATTACATACTAATTTATGATGCATTTTATGTCACAACTGTTTCTTTTTTTGACATCTGAAAAGTTGTAACAGACAAAAAATAGAGCCACATTGATAAAATACTATAAAAAAACCATAAATTCAATGTTTTGCACTCAACATTTCACACACTGCCCTGCCCTAAATCCAGATAAACAGGACTAAATGCTTCCTTTTTTATCAAATATGGAGTTTTTTTAAGCACTATGATATTCCCAAACGCTCAGAAAAGTGATACTGTGACATATCGTCACTGAAGTCATCATGATGACAATAAAAACTGTCGTATTGCCCAGACCTAGTAGTAAATATGCTAGGACTCTTAACTACATGTGCTCAACCGCAAGTAAAATTTCCCAAATATTTTTGATTCATGGTTCTTTTACGTCTGCTCAAGTCTATACGTGAGGAAAGGAATCTACATTTAATTCAGAGTAACTAACATTTTAGCAATTTAATATCTAAAACCTTTTTTGTGTTTAATTTCATTATGTTACACTGGTGACCGCATATCTCCCAATTAGCATCTGGTCACACCTTTGGCTTTAGAGTTATAGCATTTTATTTTACTCCACTTTTCCAAAAGAATAAAAAAAAAACAGAGCTTAAAGGGGAACTCCACCGATTTTTCAAAATTTCTGCATTATTAAAATATTAACATGCCAAAAAAATAACTGAGTGGTTTGGCGTGAAATGCTCCGTTCTAGAGTAACTTGCAGAGCCAGAACAGTTCACAGTAGAGATGATAGAAACCAGGCATCTGAAGGGTTTAATGCCTCGGAAAGCTCCCTCCCAGAAAGTTCTTACGGTTAGACGGTTACACTGCCTGATGCCTGAGACACTGTTTTACAGTAGTTATGTGATAAAGTTTTGGTGTAAAACATCTTTTAAATCAATTCATTTTAATCCATTTATCCCCAAAATAGTTTTACCTTCATCTGCTTCACATATAAAAATTGTGTCTATGGTCACTGATCATTTTGGATAGTAAGTAAAGCCGGTTATATATGTGTGTTGTAAACATTGTGAGCCCTGGTTCCTATCACCACCACTGTAAAGAAATCTGTGCGTTTGTCATTAATGAAACACTTCACATCAAACCACTCTGAATAACAGTTTACATCTTAAGGACTACATTTTCAAGAATTTTTTAAACATTGGTGGAGTTCCCCTGTAAGCACTTTTTTACCTGACACGTTTGTACATCGTCCCAAGTTGTTTAGGAAAGGTAGGTCACCTTTTCTTGAGTCGTTGTTAAACAGAAGTGACCGTATTTTTCTTGTGAATGGGTTTGGATGCTTGTCTACCCACTTTTTCAAAACACACGGTGAAGTGTATATTTTCTCAGTGCCGTAGCATCAACCTACTCTAATCTAACTTTTACAGACTCAAAAACAGCTTTTACCCCAGAGCCGTACGGGAACTGAACACTTCCAAACACACACACTGACAAGGACTCTCTACAGAACACTGTGCTCAGTAGAACCGACTGAACACCACTACTGCTCTTTACTGGCACTCATTTCATAGGACACTTTACACTGTTCCAGCGCTCCACTACTGCTCTTTACTGCCACTGATTTCACAGGACACTTTACACTGTTCCAGCGCTCCACTACTGCTCTTTACTGCCACTGATTTCACAGGACACTTTACACTGTTCCAGAGCTCCACTACTGCTCTTTACTGCCACTGATTTCACAGGACACTTTACACTGTTCCAGAGCTCCACTACTGCTCTTTACTGCCACTGATTTCACAGGACACTTTACACTGTTCCAGCGCTCCACTACTGCTCTTTACTGCCACTGATTTCACAGGACACTTTACACTGTTCCAGCGCTCCACTACTGCTCTTTACTGCCACTGATTTCACAGGACACTTTACACTGTTCCAGCGCTCCACTACTGCTCTTTACTGCCACTGATTTCACAGGACACTTTACACTGTTCCAGTGCTCCACTACTGCTCTTTACTGCCACTGATTTCACAGGACACTTTACCCTGTTCCAGCGCTCCACTACTGCTCTTTACTGCCACTGATTTCACAGGACACTTTACACTGTTCCAGCGCTCCACTACTGCTCTTTACTGCCACTGATTTCACAGGACACTTTACACTGTTCCAGAGCTCCACTACTGCTCTTTACTGCCACTGATTTCATAGGACACTTTACACTGTTCCAGCGCTCCACTACTGCTCTTTACTGACACTGATTTCACAGGACACTTTACACTGTTCCAGCGCTCCACTACTGCTCTTTACTGCCACTGATTTCATAGGACACTTTACACTGTTCCAGTGCTCCACTACTGCTCTTTACTGACACTGATTTCATAGGACACTTTACACTGTTCCAGTGCTCCACTACTGCTCTTTACTGCCACTGATTTCACAGGACACTTTACACTGTTCCAGAGCTCCACTACTGCTCTTTACTGCCACTGATTTCACAGGACACTTTACACTGTTCCAGAGCTCCACTACTGCTCTTTACTGCCACTGATTTCACAGGACACTTTACACTGTTCCAGAGCTCCACTACTGCTCTTTACTGCCACTGATTTCACAGGACACTTTACACTGTTCCAGCGCTCCACTACTGCTCTTTACTGCCACTGATTTCACAGGACACTTTACACTGTTCCAGCGCTCCACTACTGCTCTTTACTGCCACTGATTTCACAGGACACTTTACACTGTTCCAGCGCTCCACTACTGCTCTTTACTGCCACTGATTTCACAGGACACTTTACACTGTTCCAGCGCTCCACTACTGCTCTTTACTGCCACTGATTTCACAGGACACTTTACACTGTTCCAGTGCTCCACTACTGCTCTTTACTGCCACTGATTTCACAGGACACTTTACCCTGTTCCAGCGCTCCACTACTGCTCTTTACTGCCACTGATTTCACAGGACACTTTACACTGTTCCAGTGCTCCACTACTGCTCTTTACTGGCACTGATTCATAGGACACTTTACACTGTTCCAGCGCTCCACTACTGCTCTTTACTGCCACTGATTTCACAGGACACTTTACACTGTTCCAGCGCTCCACTACTGCTCTTTACTGCCACTGATTTCATAGGACACTTTACACTGTTCCAGCGCTCCACTACTGCTCTTTACTGCCACTGATTTCATAGGACACTTTACACTGTTCCAGCGCTCCACTACTGCTCTTTACTGCCACTGATTTCATAGGACACTTTACACTGTTCCAGCGCTCCACTACTGTTCTTTACTGGCACTGATTCATAGGACACTTTACACTGTTCCAGCGCTCCACTACTGCTCTTTACTGCCACTGATTTCATAGGACACTTTACACTGTTCCAGCGCTCCACTACTGCTCTTTACTGCCACTGATTTCACAGGACACTTTACACTGTTCCAGCGCTCCACTACTGCTCTTTACTGCCACTGATTTCACAGGACACTTTACACTGTTCCAGCGCTCCGCTACTGCTCTTTACTGCCACTGATTTCACAGGACACTTTACACTGTTCCAGCGCTCCACTACTGCTCTTTACTGCCACTGATTTCACAGGACACTTTACACTGTTCCAGTGCTCCACTACTGCTCTTTACTGCCACTGATTTCATAGGACACTTTACACTGTTCCAGTGCTCCACTACTGCTCTTTACTGGCACTGATTCATAGGACACTTTACACTGTTCCAGTGCTCCACTACTGCTCTTTACTGCCACTGATTTCACAGGACACTTTACACTGTTCCAGCGCTCCACTACTGCTCTTTACTGCCACTGATTTCATAGGACACTTTACACTGTTCCAGCGCTCCACTACTGCTCTTTACTGCCACTGATTTCATAGGACACTTTACACTGTTCCAGCGCTCCACTACTGCTCTTTATTGCCACTGATTTCACAGGACACTTTACACTGTTCCAGCGCTCCACTACTGCTCTTTACTGCCACTGATTTCACAGGACACTTTACCCTGTTCCAGCGCTCCACTACTGCTCTTTACTGCCACTGATTTCATAGGACACTTTACACTGTTCCAGCGCTCCACTACTGCTCTTTACTGCCACTGATTCATAGGACACTTTACACTGTTCCAGTGCTCCACTACTGCTCTTTACTGGCACTGATTCATAGGACACTTTACACTGTTCCAGTGCTCCACTACTGCTCTTTACTGCCACTGATTTCACAGGACACTTTACACTGTTCCAGCGCTCCACTACTGCTCTTTACTGCCACTGATTTCATAGGACACTTTACACTGTTCCAGCGCTCCACTACTGCTCTTTACTGCCACTGATTTCACAGGACACTTTACACTGTTCCAGAGCTCCACTACTGCTCTTTACTGCCACTGATTTCATAGGACACTTTACACTGTTCCAGCGCTCCACTACTGCTCTTTACTGACACTGATTTCACAGGACACTTTACACTGTTCCAGCGCTCCACTACTGCTCTTTACTGCCACTGATTTCATAGGACACTTTACACTGTTCCAGTGCTCCACTACTGCTCTTTACTGACACTGATTTCATAGGACACTTTACACTGTTCCAGTGCTCCACTACTGCTCTTTACTGCCACTGATTTCACAGGACACTTTACACTGTTCCAGAGCTCCACTACTGCTCTTTACTGCCACTGATTTCACAGGACACTTTACACTGTTCCAGAGCTCCACTACTGCTCTTTACTGCCACTGATTTCACAGGACACTTTACACTGTTCCAGAGCTCCACTACTGCTCTTTACTGCCACTGATTTCACAGGACACTTTACACTGTTCCAGCGCTCCACTACTGCTCTTTACTGCCACTGATTTCACAGGACACTTTACACTGTTCCAGCGCTCCACTACTGCTCTTTACTGCCACTGATTTCACAGGACACTTTACACTGTTCCAGCGCTCCACTACTGCTCTTTACTGCCACTGATTTCACAGGACACTTTACACTGTTCCAGCGCTCCACTACTGCTCTTTACTGCCACTGATTTCACAGGACACTTTACACTGTTCCAGTGCTCCACTACTGCTCTTTACTGCCACTGATTTCACAGGACACTTTACCCTGTTCCAGCGCTCCACTACTGCTCTTTACTGCCACTGATTTCACAGGACACTTTACACTGTTCCAGCGCTCCACTACTGCTCTTTACTGCCACTGATTTCACAGGACACTTTACACTGTTCCAGTGCTCCACTACTGCTCTTTACTGGCACTGATTCATAGGACACTTTACACTGTTCCAGCGCTCCACTACTGCTCTTTACTGCCACTGATTTCACAGGACACTTTACACTGTTCCAGCGCTCCACTACTGCTCTTTACTGCCACTGATTTCATAGGACACTTTACACTGTTCCAGCGCTCCACTACTGCTCTTTACTGCCACTGATTTCATAGGACACTTTACACTGTTCCAGCGCTCCACTACTGCTCTTTACTGCCACTGATTTCATAGGACACTTTACACTGTTCCAGCGCTCCACTACTGTTCTTTACTGGCACTGATTCATAGGACACTTTACACTGTTCCAGCGCTCCACTACTGCTCTTTACTGCCACTGATTTCATAGGACACTTTACACTGTTCCAGCGCTCCACTACTGCTCTTTACTGCCACTGATTTCACAGGACACTTTACACTGTTCCAGCGCTCCACTACTGCTCTTTACTGCCACTGATTTCACAGGACACTTTACACTGTTCCAGCGCTCCACTACTGCTCTTTACTGCCACTGATTTCACAGGACACTTTACACTGTTCCAGTGCTCCACTACTGCTCTTTACTGCCACTGATTTCATAGGACACTTTACACTGTTCCAGTGCTCCACTACTGCTCTTTACTGGCACTGATTCATAGGACACTTTACACTGTTCCAGTGCTCCACTACTGCTCTTTACTGCCACTGATTTCACAGGACACTTTACACTGTTCCAGCGCTCCACTACTGCTCTTTACTGCCACTGATTTCATAGGACACTTTACACTGTTCCAGCGCTCCACTACTGCTCTTTACTGCCACTGATTTCATAGGACACTTTACACTGTTCCAGCGCTCCACTACTGCTCTTTATTGCCACTGATTTCACAGGACACTTTACACTGTTCCAGCGCTCCACTACTGCTCTTTACTGCCACTGATTTCACAGGACACTTTACACTGTTCCAGCGCTCCACTACTGCTCTTTACTGCCACTGATTTCATAGGACACTTTACACTGTTCCAGCGCTCCACTACTGCTCTTTACTGCCACTGATTCATAGGACACTTTACACTGTTCCAGTGCTCCACTACTGCTCTTTACTGGCACTGATTCATAGGACACTTTACACTGTTCCAGTGCTCCACTACTGCTCTTTACTGCCACTGATTTCACAGGACACTTTACACTGTTCCAGCGCTCCACTACTGCTCTTTACTGCCACTGATTTCATAGGACACTTTACACTGTTCCAGCGCTCCACTACTGCTCTTTACTGCCACTGATTTCATAGGACACTTTACACTGTTCCAGCGCTCCACTACTGCTCTTTATTGCCACTGATTTCACAGGACACTTTACACTGTTCCAGCGCTCCACTACTGCTCTTTACTGCCACTGATTTCACAGGACACTTTACACTGTTCCAGCGCTCCACTACTGCTCTTTACTGCCACTGATTTCATAGGACACTTTACACTGTTCCAGCGCTCCACTACTGCTCTTTACTGCCACTGATTCATAGGACACTTTACACTGTTCCAGCGCTCCACTACTGCTCTTTACTGCCACTGATTTCACAGGACACTTTACCCTGTTCCAGTGCTCCACTACTGCTCTTTACTGCCACTGATTTCACAGGACACTTTACCCTGTTCCAGCGCTCCACTCCCCCTCTGTTCTACTTATTATTCATTTGTTCTCGAGAGCGCAGTCTATAATCTATAATCTGTATTCTTTATGTGCAATAATTCTTAGATGTGCAATATTATATTACGCTATAAACCGTCCAAGGAATGTGCAACTACGACTGCTACCTCACCTGTCTATTGTCTCTTGACTGTTTTAGAATATATAGTTTTATAGTCTTTTCTTTATATTTAAGATTTTTGATACTGTTTTTTCCCCCTTAAATCTGCACTTTATATATTTGAGCCTTATGTTTAGATATTTTAGCCTTATGTTTAATTGTTTTGTATGTAGGAAGTGCCGTTGGATTGCTGCTCAATTTCATTGTACACTGTGCAATGACAAACGCATCTGATCTTAACTTACTGTTGTTTTACTACACAACAGCACCGCACATGTCCTAGCTAAATATAACGTTACGGCTTTACAGTGAACAGACTTCAAAGAAAAAGAAGCCAACTGTTAGCTAGTCAACTGTTATTGAAACGTTACATGTAGGTTATGTGATATGATAACCTAGCTACCCTCTAGCTAACGCTGGGTTAGATATGATGGAGCCTTACCGAAGCAAATCTTTTCCTCTCGGTCATCTCTCTGTCATTCCTACAAAAGCCTGCGGCGCTACGAAAAGACATTTCTACTCTATTACGACAAGATATCGAGCATTTAAAATGTAATCTCTAACTTGGTTATAATGTTTAAACAATTTTGCTAATTAATGGCGAAGTTTCACCGCTCGGAGCTCCGTTTAAGTTAGCTCAGCTCTTGTCGCTTGGCAACAGAACACTCGAGTTTTTCGCTGACAAAAGTTCGCAAACCGAAAGATGTTTAAATAACAACGCAAATCAACGACTTAACTGATTTGTTTTAAACACGGCGTATTCACTAAATAATATAGCTTAACCCTGCGTTGTGTATTTAACCTTTTACGTGTTTTTTTTTGCGTTGCTATAAAGAGGACTTTTATTTTGAAGAATACTTTTTCTCTCTGTCCGCTGCGTTGATTCCCACATAGCGCTAAACAGAAAACAACGTGCAGTGCGGAGTTCAAAACATACAAGAGTGAGGCGAACGCTGTTTCAGCAGACAGGGCCAGTCTAGCGTTAAATATAGATGGTGTATTTGGTCACCGTGAAGCAGGTTCCACAAGTTTTGTCATTTTTATTAGCTAGGAACTTCGTTTACCCTGCAAAATCCCTCTCTCTGTCTTCCCGCCAGCGTAAGTCGTCCTCTCTCCCGTTGGCCCTTGGGTCTGTAACGTTGTTCAGCTGAATGCTAGAGTTAGAAAATATCCCGCTGTTGAAACCGTGTCAGTTCGTTTATTCGGATCTGCAATTAGCTCTGAGTGTGCTGACGCTATTTAGTTATATGTTTCAGTTTGTTCCAGCTAGCGTTAACTGCTCTAGCTGTTAGGAATTACCACTAACTTTACTAGTTACAACGTCTGTAACTTCAACTGTGAGTGATGCAGAGAGACTTAACCAGCCGTTGAACTTGATTAAAGACGAAGTTCACCTACTTTTCTAATTTGTTTAACAGCTAAATGGCCAAAGTGTCAACAAAGTCATTCAGAGTGGTTTGGTCTGAAATGTTCCGTTCTAGGGAAACTTAACGAGTCAGAATTGTTCACAGTGGCGGTGATAGGAACCAGACGTCCTCTGAAAACGTGGAGCTCCTTCACAGAAAGTTGTGACATTTAACATACACTCATGGTGGAGAGGTACATACAGGGATTTGTGTGGCAAAATAGCCCCCCCCCCCCAGATTTTTTTACATTATATCATCTTTTATATATGAAAGCTCAGAATACACATGTAGGTTGACTGGTGGTTTTGGATGGGGAATTAAATGGCTGTATTTGTGATGAATACATTTTAACAGCTGGCTCATTTTACCACCACTGTCAAGAGTTTACATGGTCCTCTAGAATGAAACATCTGACACGAAAACACTCTAAATGACTTTATTTCCATGTCAGTGATGGAATTATTCAGAAATTTTGAAAAATGAATGGCATTCCCCTTTAAAACGCAACAAGTATTAAGTTAGTTTTTTTTTTAAGGTATTCACTTGAATAGCAGTGTCCCTATCTGGTCTCCCTGGACTGGACACTTTAGTGATTGTTTTCCCTGCTCTAGCAGCATCATGTCTAATGCCCTTATTTGATAATGATAATTTTATATAGGTGAAAATTTGTAATTGACTTGTTTGCTGTGACGATCCTGAAGTTAAGGTTGGTGACAGTGTATAGATTTACATTTGAGACATTTGGCAGACGCTCTTATCCAGAGCGACTTACAATTTCACTTCTTTTTTTTTTTTACACAGGTAGGCGAAGGTAGTGTTGGGAGTCTTGCCCAAGGACTCTCATTGGTATAGTGTAGGGTGCTTACCCAGTCAGGGATTGAACCCCAGTCTACAGAGTAGAAGGCAGAGGTGTTACCCACTGCACTATCCCAACCACAGTGGTACAGGGGACTCAAGAAGAAAAAAAAAACACAGCACAAATATGGTTTATTTGCTATGCAAAATGACCAGTAAACCTACATGTGGCTTCTGAGTTTTTATATGTAATGTTGACCTGGGTTAAATTATGATAAAACTTAAAAAGGGTGCTGTTTTGGTTTACAACACCCTGCATGTACCAGTCCACCATGGATGGAATTTAAAAATGTTTTATGCCAAAGTCTTATCTCAAACATACCGTAAAACCTCTCTGGTATCAGACAGTATATTCCTAACCATTTCAATGACATTATGTAAGGGAGTTTCTGGAGGCATTGAACTTGTCAGACATCTGGTTCCTATGACCACCACTGTGAACAATTCTGACTCAAGAAGTCCAAGAGGGCTTCTTATTTCATCCTGGTGTACATAAAAGCCCTTTTGCGTTTGTTTAGCATTGTGTATTTCATCTTGCAGTATGGGAAGATTATGAGTGATCAGTGTTGGTCCTGTAGAACAGCCATGTTGCTGGGCTGTTACACAGCCTTACAGGGCAGTTAATTGACTAATGATGCCACAGTAGGTCCAGCAGTCCAGTGACAATGTAGCAGCTTGGCAGAAGAAGTTTTTTTTGTTGTTGTTGCTGAGGCTGGGTTATAGAGGTGCTGCTGATGTCCTGTGGTCAATTTTGAGGCTGTGTTTAACAACAGTCCTATTAAATGTCCGTCTGCCTCTGTTTTGTGAGCTTAGAGTCAAGACCACTGCTGGTGCCATTTAATTTATGCATGAGTCATGCTGATTTTTGAGACTTGACACTTTAAATAATCTGGCATTTTTATAACCAGTACCTGAAGTTTGGGTGTGGATTTTTCAGAAATCTGTTAGCTGAGTCGCATTTTTTGAAAAGGCATATGAAAGTTTCAGATCACTTTTGTTCCTGATGCTTGTTTCTTATTGAGCATTATGTTTATTATGTAATTTTACAAGTACTCAATATGAACCTCCTCCAGCTGTACAGACATCAATGCCATAGTCAAATTCATCCCATACTCGATTGAGCATGTCGGGTGTCGCTGCACTCACAGCTCTTTCAGTGCGGTTTCCGAGATCATCCAGTGTTGTGGAACCAGCGACGAACGCTCTGAGCTGTTAGAGGTTCACTGCCCACGAAAATCACGCTGCACCGTTGTGACTGACTCGCTCTTATTGACGTGGAGAACACAAAACGCTTTCTGCTCAGGGGTCTCCATCTCCTCACAGACCGAAGGGAGCCATTTTCCTGGTGACAGTCAGAAACTCTGACCCCTTCTTTTAATTGGTGTGTGATTGGTTCCTTGGTGCCTCACGGTTGTAAAAAAATATGGCACTTTAAAATCGGATGAATCTTTTTGAATCACCCTGTACTTGCGGTTTAGTTTCTTTTCCATGTGGTGCTTTTGTAAGTTTGCGCACCTCCTGTAATTTTGGATTTCATGCTGTTAGACACTGGAACAAAGTCGTACTTCTTCTTTCAGCTGCTCCCTTTGGGGGTCGCCACAGCGGATCATCTGCCTCCATCTTGCCCTATCCATTGCCTCCTCTACTTTTACACCAACCATCTCCATGTCCACCTTAACTACATCCATAAACCTTCTCTGAGGTCTACCTCTTCTCCTTCTACCCGGCAGCTCCATCTCCAACCTTCAGCATTGACCAATATATCCACTATTCCTCCTCAACACATGTCCAAACCATCTCAACCTGTCTTCTCTGGCTTTATCTCCAAACTGCTCCACCTTCAATGTCCCTCTGATCTGCTCATTTCTAATCTTGTCCATCCTTGTCACTCCCTATGAAAATCTCAGCATCTTCATCTCCGCCACCTCCAGCTCAGCCTCCTGTCTTTTAGACAGAGCCACAGTCTCCAAACCATACATCACAGCAGGACGCACTACTGTCTTGTAGACCTTCCCTTTCACTCTTGCTGCTATCCTTCTGTCACACATCAGCCCTGACACCCGTCTCCACCCACACCATCCTGCCTGCACCCTCTTCTTCACCTCTTTTCTACACTGTCCATTGCTCTGGATGGTTGACCCAAGATATTTGAAGTCATCCACCTTTACGACCTCTACTCCTTGCATCTTCACCTTTCCACCTGCCTCCCTCTCATTCACACACAAAGTCGTACTGAAAGCAGGTAAAGAGAAATCATTTCTAAATATCAAATAATAACTGTTGCGTCTTTGTTCCGCAGTAGAACAGAATGTCACAGGAAAGTCAACATGGCAAGTGGACGCTGTCCGACAGTGATGAAGATAACATTATACCTCCAACACCTCCAAAGAAGCCAAACGTCAAGCCTGATCCAGAGCGCAGGGCCAATGCAGTTATCACCGTAACAAAGCCAAAACCCAAATCTGAGCCATTTATTAAGTCTGAAGAAAAAGCTGCCCCTCAAATGGGTTCAGAGGCCCGACAAGCAGCGCACCTTAACCAGAGTAATCCAGTGAAATATGAAAACAGTTCTTCACCAGCTGTTAAACGGAAGAGAGAAACTGATGAGGGAGGTTGGAACCTCTCGAGTAGTGATGATGAAGCTCCTTCATCTGCCCCTAAAGTAAAACCCAGACAGTCAAGGTCAAGTCCTCAGAAGAAGATTGAGAACAAGCGTCCACCGAGTCCACATGGTCCCGCTTATTATAAAGAGGAGCCGAGTGGTTTCTTTGAAGATAACTTATCTGCAATGAGTGACACATACCGCTTTTACTTAAACAAAGTCACCGGCATAGAAAAGAAGTACAACACTGGAGCTTTGCACATCAAAGGTAATATGAAAAAGTGTTAGAAAATATGTAGCTTTCTGTCTGTGAGTTTGTGTAAAATAGACAGGAGTGTGATTTCTTTTGAACTTCATTTAATTAAAATTTCTTTGTCTTTTTCATATTAGAAATACTTTCCCCTATGTTTGGCACTCTGAAGGAATCCGTCCAGGTAAAGTATTCATGTCATAAGTATTTCTCTGCTGACATCCACTTATAATGTTTGTGTGCGTTTATACAGTAAAAATGGTTATTATTCATTTTTTACATGACCAGTTTACCAGTATTTCATTATCCTTTAGAATTATACATGTAAACAACCTCTGCTTCGACTGGCTGCCCTGTATTGACCCTCATTTAAAAAAGGTCTGAATGAAAAGATGCTTGTTTTTGTGACATCACAAAAACAGTTCAAATAAATTCAGAACTTTTAACAGTATTTGCATACTACAGATATTTTGTTTTTATTTTTATTTGTCTTGACATTTTGTCTTCACATTTGAAATATGATGAATTCTGTATATATATCTTATTATTACTGTGATATATAGCTTTCTCAGTCATTTTGAATCTACAGTTTGTCTCATTCTGGACACATTTTTGTACATGTTCTTGATTTTATTCACAGCTTCCTTTTGTCCAGCTCAGTATGTAAAACCTCTAAAGATGCTTGGGACTGTTATGTTGAAAGCAGTTTGTACATTTATCTGCAGTCACGTTGGTTTTATAACATTAAAAACCTGACTTCCAGACTTTTGAACAGTCGTGTATATTAGATTCATATTTGAGTCTGGCTCATCAGTTCTGTTTTCACAGTTCAACTACTGCTTTGATATTCCATGGATGGTGAAACAGTATCCTCCGGAATTTAGGTAATAGTATATGCTTATGTACTATTGGGTGTTGTTTTCCAAACACAGATGAAAGATTGGGCTCTGATCGATTTAGGTCAGGCATGTCAAACTGGGGACCTTCTGGGCCAAAATGCTGTGGATATGTGGCGTATACCCTCATCTAACCCTCAGAATTCAGTTCATGAAGGCCTTGATAATTAGCTGACACATGTGATTTAGGTGGGGGGAAAAACCCTGGCCAGTCCATTATATTAACACCCATATTCTGCAAACTGTCTGCAGTGATTCTCTCACTGTTCAGTCTAGACCATCTGTACTTTTGCATTTTAAATCAGCTGCTGCCTCCATGCCATGTTTGGATACGCTGTCTTTCACAGAATGTTTCTGTTTGTCAGTTGCTCCCGATGGATATCACACCAGCAGAATGCAGAGAGATTGTGTGATTTTCGTGCCTGCTTATCCACCTCTTTTTTTCTTGAATGTGTTTTAACCCAAATGCAGGCAGAATCCAGAAACAGCCATAGTTCAGGACCAAGCTAGACTTATCTGTCTCTGGAAAAGAAGGGTGACCTATTTAAATTATGCTTAAAGGAATATTCCAGCATTTTTCCACCTAAACTATCTGCAACATCTGTAGTGCACAGTCTGTTAACATGGGCAGTATTTTTAGCTCATCTCTCTGTACTCAGTAGAGATGGCACAATAACACTTTGAGGAGCAGCCAGTACCGGTCTGATATTTTTCTCTGAAAGCTACTAAAATGAGCTATTTTTAATTGAAGCCCTTCACTTCACTCAGGATTAGCATCTAAAAATGAGTCAACATGCTCAGAGTTCTCAAACACTCCTCTAGCCCACAAGAAGAAATACAGTGCTAACATCATCACGTCATACGGTGTGAATGTGTACTATTTCAGGATAGAGTTGTTACAGGATTGGCTCAGATACAGGTTTTTTTTCCACTCATATCCGATCCAGCATTTTCTGCTGATATCAGCTTAATATTAAAGCTAATAAGCCATCTGTAGTATTTAGTAAAGAGAAGAAGACCTGTTAAAATACAGTTATAATAGACGGCAGTGGGCAGATGTATCTGCTATAAGTGCAATTTGTGGTGCTGCCTTTTGTGGTCCTAAGAGAAATGCCTGTGTTATTGGCTCTGGTGATTGTACAATATAAATGTGAGTGGTAGAGATCAAATTGAAAAATGCTGAACTATTCCTTTTAAGCACTGTTGTTCAGAATGTTCTGTTAGTCACTGTGAAAGGGTTTTGACCTCAGTAATTTGTGCTGCTGTGCTTTGGTGACAAAGTAAGATGTTTTCTGTTCACAGCCTGTGCCATTACACAGAACTTCTGCATTCTTGATGTTTGTTTTAGAGACAAGCCCGTGACTATCGTCCATGGGGAGAAGCGAGAGTCGAAGGCTCGGTTAATTCAACAGGCTCAGCCATATAGCCACATTCGCTTCTGTCAGGTACTGAGGCTTAACTGCTCTAACTCTTTTGCTTTCCTGCAAAGATCTGTCACACTTTTTTGGTGTTATCACCATGAAACTCTGAAAGATGTAATAATTCCTGTCTCCACTTGAGGGTAGCATTCAGCTTTAATTGAGCCATAATGGTTGTAAATGATATGAGTTGATGTATGTTTTGTCAAGTTGAGCTTGTATCCACTCTTAACAGGCCAAGCTGGATATCGCCTTTGGCACTCATCATACGTAAGTTTCCCTTTCTCCTGCTGCGAGAACCCTAAACTAGTTAAAAAGTTCAAGTGAATCTTTAGGTGCTACAGTGCTTGCAAATTATACACTGCTCAAAAAAATAAAGGGAACACTCAAATAACACATTCTAGATCTGAATGAATGAAATATTCTCATTGAATACTTTGTTCTGTACATTTTGAATGTGCTGACAACAAAATCACACAAAAATCATCAATGGAAATCAAATTTATTAACCAATGGAGGCCTGGATTTGGAGTCACACACAAAATTAAAGTGGAAAAACACACGACAGGCTGATCCAACTTTGATGTAATGTCCTTAAAACAAGTCAAAATGAGGCTCAGTATTGTGTGTGGCCTCCACGTGCCTGTATGACCTCCCTACAAGGCCTGGGCATGCTCCTGATCAGGTGGCGGATGGTCTCCTGAGGGATCTCCTCCCAGACCGGGACTAAAGCATCCGCCAACTCCTGGACAGTCTGTGGTGCAACGTGACGTTGGTGGATGGGGCGAGACATGATGTCCCAGATATGGTCTCACAAGGGGTTTGAGGATCTCATCTCGGTACCTAATGGCAGGCAGGCTACCTCTGGGGAGCACATGGAGGGCTGTGTGGCCCTGCAAAGAAATGCCACCCCACACCATTACTGACCCACTGTCAAACCGGTCATGCTGAAGGATGTTGCAGCCAGCAGATCGCTCTCCACGGCGTCTCCAGACTCTGTCACGTCTGTCACATGCTCAGTGTGAACCTGCTTTCATCTGTGAGGAGCACAGGGCACCAGTGGCGAATTTGCCAATCCTGGTGTTCTCTGGCAAATGCCAAGCGTCCTGTACGGTGTTGGGCCTTGAGCACAACCCCCATCTGTGGACATCAGGCCCTCATACCATCCTCATGGAGTCGGTTTCTAACCGTTTGTGCAGACACATGCACATTTGTGGCCTGCTGGAGGTCATTTTGCAGGGCTCTGGCAGTGCTCCTCCTGTTCCTCCTTGCACAAAGGCGGAGGTAGCGGTCCTGCTGCTGGATTGTTGCCCTCCTACGGCCTCCTCCACGTCTCCTGGTGTACTGGCCTGTCTCCTGGTAGCGCCTCCAGCCTCTGGACACTACGCTGACAGACACAGCAAACCTTCTTGCCACAGCTCGCATTGATGTGCCATCCTGGATAAGCTGCACTACCTGAGCCACTTGTGTTGGTGGTGCTTTCACACTCGTGGTAGCATGAGACGGACTCTACAACCAACATTCAAAAGTGACCAAAACATCAGCCAGAAAGCAGAAAGGTACTGAGAAGTGGTCTGTGGTCCCCACCTGCAGAACCACTCCTTTATTGAGTGTGTCTTGCTAATCGGCAATAATTTCCACCTGTTGTCTATTCCATTTGCACAACAGCTGTGAAATTGATTGTCAATCAGTGTTGCTTCCTAAATGGAATTGATTACACAGAAGTTTGATTTACTTGGAGTTATATTGTGTTGTTTAAGTGTTCCCTTGATTTTTTTGAGCAGTGTATATTACCAGTGACAAATGCTTGAAAGGTTTACTTCCTGAGAGTTTTATTTATTTGTATTTATTTACATTCTAATTTGTCCATCTTTGTTCTTTTTTATTTATTTTACTATTTCATTTTATTTTATTCATTTTTGCATTAAGTTTGGGCAGGCAGGCAGAGACCTGTGGGTGGGGGGTGTTCAGGGTTGGGTTCAAAGGGTGGGGGTGGGGGGATGGGGGGATTTAGTGATCCAGAAGCTGGAGGGGGGGCTAGATGGTTTATAAGTTATTGTGAAATTGACACTGTTATAATTGTAAATGTTTTTTCAAGCAGTGGAATAAAAAGGAAAAAAAAAAAAAAGTTTACTTACTGAAACTATTTGCCCTTCAGAACAGCGTTTGTCCTTCTTGGGCTGTTGCTTGTTTACTAGCTGTATATTGTTTAGATGGTTCAGGAGATGCATTGAAATACAGTGAATATTCATGTTTGTGTGCAAGATTGAAATTGATTTGTGCCACTTTTTAGTACACAAGCCATTTCATTTTTGCCACGTCCAGCTTTGCATTATATCAGCACCTGGCAGCCCATATTAGAGCGAGAATCGTATCACCTACTTATCAAAAACATCAGGAGAGTGTTTAACCTCTGCCTTCCACGGGGTCCATTGAGCAGCCACTCTGTCGTTTCAGTGAGGACTTGTTAAACATGAACAGCGATGAATATTAATGTACTACAATCCTAGTTTACCAGATTTCAGTGGAAGGTTCGACATGTTTTATTCAGTAACAGAGAGTGGGAGCAGGCTTTGGAGATTTGAGCAGGTTTTACTCCCTCCTCTCTGAGCTCCGATTGCCCGGCTCTTAATGAAGTAAATAAAACATTAATGCCATGATCTCTCTCGCACACCTGTGTCTGGCTGCCGAGTTCACATCTCTTCTCAGATGGATAATACCTGCGCTTCACCGGCGCATGCAGGTTTATTTATAAATGTGCCAGACGGAGTTGACAACTGAAAAGCTCCTAATCCTGTTGTTTTTTTGTTGCATTTACTGTAGTTTAAATACAAGCACAATGCATGCCAGTGGTAATGTCGGTATTCAATATTAAATTGCAGTGGTAATGTACAAAAATAAAGGCACAGAGGATTCTGTTGAAGCAGGAATGTTTTCTCAGATCACTTCTAATCCGAATAATCTATTCCTCTTCCAGGAAAATGATGCTGTTGTGGTATGAGGAGGGATTCAGAGTCATCATTCTGACATCAAACATGATCCAGGCTGACTGGTACCAGAAGACTCAAGGGTAGGCCTGGTCATCATCTCTTGTACATGTGCCTTCACTTATTATAGAGTGGCTATAGCAATTAAACAGTAACGTTCTCTGTCACACTTGATGAAGCAGTTTTGTTGCTGTTGTTGTTGTGCTCCCTTTGAAGTGTTTTGTTCTCAGATGCATAAAAAAGGCACATCTTTCATATCTGGCGGGTTCTGCATTCAGTGGCCTTAAACATTTTTTGTCAGTTGCCATGACAACCCACCTGAGGAGATGCTTTCAGGAAATTGAAATGAAGCTGATTTATTCCAAATAGGTTTTAATAGAGAAGGACAGAGCTTTATAAACCTGTAAAAATCAGTCATACTTTTAAAAAGTATGTTGGGGTTTGTTAGTGAGGTAAAGGGAGTCAGTAAAGATGAAAACCTTTGTTCTGTTGCTGCTTTAAAGCTTGTGGTTCAGACAAAAGTATATACACCTGTTGCAGGTCTTTGTGATGTAGAGTGCGTGAAAGGGTAACCATAGTTTTGGGCCAGCAGTATGTTGTGTCTGTGTCTTCTAATGGCTCTCACAAGGGCGTGTGTGTGTGCACACCAATTTGTTTTGTCATATTGTAAATGTAGCATGACGTCTTGTTCTTATCGTATGGTCAGAGCACTAATGGTTAACCTATAGAGGGCTATTTTTGACTACTGTTTCTTGTGTCAGCGTAAATCTCTCTGACAGTTGTGGAAGGTTATAGAGAAAGATTGCTATGTAATATTTACAATATGTGATAATAATCTATATAATATGGTGAGGCAGAAAATAAAAAAATCAAAGGCTCTCCTATGTTGTGGTATCACTGAAGATAAAATGGCCATTTGATGCACGCTGACAAAGTGTCAGATCTGTTAGTAATAATTTGATTAATGTTACGGTTCAATTGGTTCACATAAAAATTTCTTTGATATATAATTTGTGCACACCAGGTTCCCAGCTGTGAACATGCCATGATGAATAGATGATAATAAATGGTTCAACAATACTTGACCTAAAAGCTTGTTACATACCCTATTTTTATTTTTCCCTCTGAGGTCCACTTACAGTATTTGTGTGGTTTATGTACTAAAAGAGGTGATCATTTTTACCTGATCATTTTCCATATAATTGCCAGTCCCTTAGAATGAATCAGGCTCTTTTTTGTAGCTGTGCCTTTAAGACTGATATATGTAAATGACCTCTGAATGACTGTGGTTCTGTTTTGTGATTCATTCAAAAAGCAGTCCAGGCTGAAACACTCTTTACAGCTTCTTTGTGAGTGGGAGGAGCTAAACTGCTGTAGGCTGAACAGGCAGGTGTACAGTAGTTTGTGAAAAATAGACTCATTTGTTGATTTTCTGGCTTCAAATAAGTGAACACATCCTCTACAGGCTAAAAACATAAATGTAACGTTTTTCTGCTAATTAAAGTGCACTCTATTTTAATTTATTTGCTGAATTTAACGCATTGAAAAAAGTAAAACATAAAAAAAATGTCATAACTTTTCTACAGCCCATATGTTATTTTTAATTTTTGTTCCAATGTGTTAAAATTAGCAGATAAACAATGAATATGCATTCAAGTGTGCAGAACTGTGTTCTCTGTAGAGGATGTGAACTTTTCATGAAGGTTTTCATGAAAAAAAAGACAGCCGAACCTACAACTGCAGCATACAGCTGTGTTAAATGTGTTGGTTTTCTTGGCAGCTATATCGTCTTTATGGACTGTGGAGTGGACAGTAAGTTTAGGGATTTTTAACAGTGTTTATGTACTATATCTAAATCTTTTATCTTGACAAAGTGCGCTAGATTTCTCTTTAACTGCATGAAAAGTTAAGAACATCTTGTAAAGTACTATTTTGGAGATACAAGGTTTTATTAGAACAGAGGCAAAAAAAGAAGATACAAAAGAATTGTTTGTCTTAGATATTGAAATGTGAAACTGAAAACTTTTGTTGCTATTTTTAAAGCTCGTGGTTCAGGTAAAAGTATATTGACCTGTTGCAGGTCTTTGTGGTGTGGAGTGCATGAAAGGGTAACTATAGTTTTGGACCAGCAATATGTTGTGCCTTTGTGTTTTCTACTCGGTGTCACAAGGTTCTGGGTGTGGGTGTGCGGGTCGGTCTCTCTCTCTCTCTCTCTCTCTCTCTCTCTCTCTCTCTCTCTCTCTCTCTCTCTCTCTCTCTCTCTCTCTCTCTCTCTCTCTGTCTCTGTCTCTGTCTCTGTCTCTGTCTCTCTCTCTCTCTCTCTCTGTCTCTCTCTGTCTCTCTCTGTCTCTCTGTCTCTGTCTCTCTCTCTCTCTCTGTATGTATGTATGTATGTATGTATGTAGTGTGTTATATTTATATATATATTTATTTATTTTAGACTTGCCCTCTTGGCAAATGTTTTGTTTCATCAGTGTAAATTATGTATAATGATAATGTAATAATTACTATCTATCTATCTATCTATCTATCTATCTATCTATCTCTATCTATCTGTGTGTGTGTGTGTGTGTGTGTGTGTGTAATATGCTGAGGAATAACATAAAATAAAAGTAAATTATTTATTACATGCTAACCTATGCTGTCATATACGCTGTGGCATCACTGAAGATGTAAACGAAATGACAATTCTTTACACATTGACACACAAATGTGTCAGACCTGCATTTAAGTGTTTAATTTAATCATTTGATTAATATTACTCTTCAAATGGTTGTTAACAAAGTCTCTCACTTTTTTTTACAGAATTTGTGCACACTAGGTGCCCAGCTGTGATCACACCATGATGAATAGACGATTGTAAATGGTTCATCATTACTTGATAGAAAAGCTTATTACATTAAAAAGCCCATCTTATAGGCTGTCTTGTGTTGTGCTTCATTCAAAAAGCAGTCCAGGCTGTGACAATCTTTAACTTCTTTGGGAGTGGGTGGAGCTAAACTGTAATATGTTAAATTCAGCAAATGAACAATTATTATGCATTCACGTGTGCAGACGTGTCTTCTCTGTAGAGGATGTGAACTTATTTTCATTTTTAAAATCACCCAAACTTACAACTGCAGCATACTACTGTGTTAAATGTGTTGGTTTTGTTGGTTTTCTTGAAGTTCCATGTAGACTTTATGGACTGTGGCGTGAACAGTATTCATGTACTACATTAGACTCTTTTATCTCAGAAATGTGAGTTAAATGTTCCATGATATGAATTCTTATATTAAAGTTAAGAACATCTTCTCCTTCTCATGTAAAGTTGCCATTTTGGAGATTCAAGATTTTCTTAGAACAGAAACAATATACAAAGGTAAAAACAGATGAACCAAATGGATTGCTTATTTTAGACCAAACCCAACCACTAAAAGGGCCATATAAAAATCTCAGCAAATCTCAGGCCCACAGAACGTTTACATTTAAACACACCAAAACACCAGCAGCAGAATGTAGCCACGTGTAGTGAACCTAGAAATATTACTTGTCAATACTGGATATGTTTCAGCTACATTATTTACTGTTAAGCCTCTTTAAATGTTCCCAGGATGCAGGTCTTTTAAACTCACCTGTGTGCTTGATTTAGACACCTGACATCTTTTCTGCTGCAAGTTCATTCATTCTTGGGACCAGTTTCTGAGCTGCTGAGAGTCTATAGTGTTTATGTTGGTTGAACAGCAGTTGAGAATTAGCTGGTCTGTTTGGTGAAATGATGTGCATTTTGGTAGAAAAGTGCTGTCCCATGGATTGCTGTTGGGAGTGGGGTGTCAGTGGAAATTACATTGCAGTGCGTGCTGGGGAGTTTAACGCTGCTGATTGTGAAATTATGAAATATTGATAGGAAATCAAAATAATTTCGAGAGCTGGACTGGATTGTTTCATGGGCCTGACCTGGCCTGCGAGCCATCTGTTTGGCACACGGGTATTATACACTAAAACTGTAGGTGACAAAAAAGGTTTGGTTTGTGCATCTTACTGTTCAAATGGTAATCAACACAGATGAATGTTGTAATGTACAAAGGCACAACACAAGATAAGAAAGAAATGTTTATGTATTAGACACAGACAGACCAAAGTATCAAGTCTATTACCAAATCTTAATTAAAAATGTTCACTATTCAAATGGCAACGCAGTTGATTGAAGTATGTTAATATTGCATGTTCTGTACTGTTATGCCTTCTATGGCTTTGGATCTAATGTGTTCAGTGTATGCTGCACGCCTGTTTGCCACATCTCGCTCATTTTCAAACATTACACAGAAAGACGTACAGTGATTCTCATTAATGTCCTGCTGCTCCCCCATCAGGTTGCATCTGATCTCATGCGTCTTTTCATTATTCCAACCTCATCCTCTGTCTCGTTGACATTCATATAGCTGTCGGGTTCCCCCCCAGGTCCACCATAAAAGGGCTTTTCTGCTTCTTTCTTTTTAGTAGCACCAATCCGAGTCCATATTGATCTGCTCTGAAAACATCCCAGGGAACGGCTATAATAAGTCTGTCAAGTCCCCATTCAGCAGCAGTCATGAGTACTTTTACTTTTCAAAATGAAATTTAGCGTGCAGAGCTTTTTTCCTGCTTTCCAATTTCTCAGATGCTAAATTATGTTTATTAGAGCCTGTGCATTAACACAGCAGCAGTGGTGATATAGCCATGGAGAAATGGACAAATACAGACATTCAGATTCTTAAAGCTGGAATGAATAATTTTTTTCATTATGGATTGAGGATAATAATAATTATTTGGATTATTAGAGCTGGAAAGAACAATAAGCATGTTCCTTGAAAAACAGAAAATGTGTCCAATAATAAATAAGTTAGCCTTTTTCCGGAGATGTTTCTGAGGAGATTAGATATATAATGAAAAGGAATGTCAAAGAATATTAAGTGAAACGGGCATTTCCTAAACTGGAGTTTAAAAAGTGATTAAAAGCTACAGAGAAAATGGGACTCCTAATAATCATACAAGACATAATATAAACCAAAACAGCTGTTATAGCTTTTCTCGAGGAGAGGAGAGGAGAGGAGAGGACAGGAGAGCATTTTATCCACCCAAAGAGAGCGAGACCATTTGTGCTCTCTTGGACTTCCAGCCATGGATGACTGTAGCATCTGCATTTTTTTCTAATCCTGAAAATGAAAAATGTAATGAATGGTACTTATTGGCTGTTGAATGAAGGGTGGTCTCTGATATTTGCTCAGTGCTTCACATTTTCAAAAATTGTATATACTTTGCTAGGCACGTCTCAGCTAGTTACATAAGTTGACCATTTGTGTCGGTTGACCTTGACAGTCCACGGTTCTATTAGAATCAGCAAAAATACTGCTTGTTGTATAGCCAAGATTCAAATCTCCTGACAATAGGGTGAAAATTCAGGTGGTTGTGCTACTGAAGAGCCTTGAGCATGAAAATTATTATGCAAAGAAATCTTAATAGTGAACTAATGGAAAATGAGGAAAATAACATTAATTTACAATAACCAAAACCTCAAAATAGTTTAGGTAGCTCAACAATATTGATATTGTTTAAATCCATAAGTTTCTGTTGTTTAAGAAACATGATGACTGAGATTTGGCGATCATGTCTTTAATTTTAAACCATTAAAGTATAACATTTAAATCTTAGGGCCTAAATGAATGGTGTAATTGTTTCCATATAAGGTATATATTTATTTCTTAATAAGAACCATTTTTAACAACCAAGGTAAATGTGAAATATTTTTAGTGTGCACAGTAGAAAAAACAAAACTGGGGGATATGTAGATAAACAGGTCAGTATTGCTTTCTGACATTAGCCCCACAGGCCTGGGAAAATGGTGCTAGATGTTGTTTCATGTCTGAATTTCAAGGCTGAATTTGGCTTCTTATTCTCCAGCTTTAGCATAGTTTGTGCTATTTGTATGATGCTTTATCTGCGCTTATTTGTGCTATACTGGTATAAGTGTTATGGCAAAAGAATTTGAGTCAGTATGTCTGAATGTGAATGTGTCTGAATGTGCTGCCCCCTAATACTATAAATACTAAATAATACCAACCTGTATAATAGGCTATCAGAATTTTTAGCCCGTTAAAATCATTGTCAGCCACAATAATTTCCACATTAGTCAGGCCCTAGTAATAGCTGAGGCTGTAGTGTGATATATCAGTCAAGCTGTATTTCTCCCTCACTGTTACCACTATCTGGCACAATTACAGCGGATATCTCGGCAACGAATAAAAAGACTGTGTGTCTCTTACAGACTTTGGATGAGTCCAATGTACCCCAGATTACCTGAGGGAAGCCCAGAGACTGCAGGAGAGTCTCGCACCCACTTCAAACATGATTTGCTGGAATACCTGAGGGCATATCGAGCCCCTGAGCTGGCTGAGTGGATCGAGCGCATCAAAGAACACAACCTGTCAGAAACCAGGTGAAACGAAGTTCTCTGCTTTTCAGCCTAGGCGGGCTGTGTTGAAGCGATGTCATTTTGATTGAATTTTATGTTGTGGGATCTGCCTTATTACTTTCACTCCAGGGGTGTATAAAGCGCAGTCATTTTCGGTTATTAATTTAATTGACTCACTTTATTTTGCAGGATCTATCTTATTGGTTCCACTCCAGGGAGGTTCCAGGGACCTGATATGGAGAAATGGGGTCACTTAAAATTGCGCAAGGTTAGAAAGTCTGTGAGAACATTAAATAATGGCAACAACCTGGAAAGGTGGTGAAAATCACATAAAATGTCCTCGACCTTGAAAAATCAGGAGAAACCAATTTTTCAAAAAAAAAAAAAAATCATGTCAGTCAGTAATATAGAAAGCAAAAATGGCACAGAACATTTGGCGTTTAACACTACCTATCACTGTACAGGTTTTGTTCAGTAATACGTCTTGTCACGACATGAGAATAGAAAATAGCCTTGAGTGTCAACCTGACCATTAAAGAAAAGAGCCATTTTCGCAGCTCCTTCACTGCCTTGAGGCTTCTTGTGGGCTCCCTGTGCCTGCTTTATTATGTTAAAAAAAAAAAGTAATATTTAATGACACTTTGCTTTTAAAGACTTTAAGGAATAATGGCTTTTTATGACTTTATCTGGTGTCTCACTTTATACAAATTATGCAAATGTACCAACCTTATTGGTGAGATATTAGCCCACTACAGATGTTATATGTGCGTTCATTTGTTTCAGCTTTTCATTTTGTGGTGGAAACAAGCTCAAAGCGCCTGTTGTCAAGACTAAATGCATATCGCTGCTGTCGGGACAAATCTCATATCCCGTGTCATTTTTAATTATTTGACCTAGTTTGAAAGAAGCAATTGCCCTTCATGTTGTGATAAAATTTTAAGATGAACAGACCAACATATACTGTCTAAAATTACTTGGAAAGCTATGTTTCTCCATTTACTTCAATTAAAGGTTAAGAGCATTTTGCCTTGTCCTCTAAAGTTACCTTTTTGGAGATACAAGGTTTTATCCCAACAGCAGCGATATGTGGCTGTGGACCTGAACCTGATGCTAACCTTAACCCTAAACCTGGACCTAACCCTAACGCTGTTGAATGTTGATGTTCTCCACATAGTTTAACAAATTGTACATTGGTAGAACATCTAAAGCAGGGGTGGCAAACTCAACAAAAGGGCCATATTAAAAAAAATCTCAGCAAATCTGTGGGCCATTGTTTATTCAAAATATGCCAAAACTTAATAGGCACTGAATATTTATTCAAAAATAATTATAAATAAAATTGTTTTAGGTATTTGTTTTTTAACTGTCTTTTTGCTTGAACTAGACACTGCATCTTTTCTTTTTGTGTAACTCCTGGCCCATAAATTATTGTTGTAGAAAGGGGGTCAGAATGCACACTATGTTGCAGTGCATGCTGGGGACTGTAGTGCATCTCAGGGTGAAACAGATGATATAATGAAAATAATTTCACAGGCCGAATGGAACTGTGTCACGGGCCTGACTTGGCCCGCAGGCCTTGTGTTTAAAGGAAGCTGTGTACTATGCAGATAAAGTGAGCGTTTTCTAAGTTACATTAACATAAATGTAATATTAATGACAGGAGCTAGAAGTGTATGTCATATCTTTATTCTTCAGATTCAGATTTATATCCTTATGCCAATTGGTGCTATATAGATAAATACTTGGCTAATAACAAGTCATCAGTCTGTTCCATGCAAGCAAAGTGAAGAAATTTGGCTGGGTTGTTACTCTATCTGTATGAGTCAGGCAAAGCTATAAAGTGCAGTGTAGTTCATGAGAAACTGAATCTGGATCAGCAGGGACTCCACAAATTCTCCTTTCTGACATTTTGTCTTTCGTTTCATGTTCAGAACACAGCACACCATTTATTCCATTCACGTATCTGGTCTCTAACTCTGTGCTCAAAAAGAACATAGTGATAGTGGTGAACGGTTGGTCAGTTCAGTCTGTGTTGTTTCTTTTACTCTTGACAGAAAGTGACAAGAGAACATTGATAACTCAGGGACATGCTTTTGATTTGCGTATCTGATTTTACATAAAATTCCCAAACGTATGTAGGCTCTTGTTTATCCCCTGTTTTTTCTGAAATCCAGGGTTTTAATATGGAATTGGTTCCACTTTGCTGCAGTAATGGCCTCTACTCTTCTGGGAAGGCTTTAGATTAGATGTTGGACAATTGCTGTGAGAATCTGATTAACACAAGAGTGTTAGTGAGGTCAGGTACTGTTGGATGGTCAGTTCTAGATCACTCCAGCTCATCCCAAAGGTATTGGATGGAGCTCCATCTTCAGATGACACATTTTCACTGCTCCACAGCCCAGTGCTGTGGGCCTACACCTGTAGCTGACGATTAGACCTGGTGAGTTTATGCGGTTGAGTGACTAGGTCAGCAGTCAATGCAAATCGCAGGTGTTAAATTCAATAATTAAAGGGGCTATATTGACCCGGTCCACTCCTGATGAATGGTGCATTTGATATGTTTACTAATATTAGTGATGTTTTGAGTGTGCGTGACTGCCAGTGGCCTCTGCTTGAAATCATCTACACTTTTTACTTTTTGCCTTCAGCTGCTGAGTGAACACACATGCCCAGTACAGAATGCAGAACAGTGGCCAGTGATTGGTCAGTTCTCCAGTATTGGCTCTATGGGCCTTGATAAGACCAAATGGCTTGCAGCAGAGTTTCAACGAACACTGACGACGCTGGGGAAGGCTAGCTCATCATCCAGTCCAGGCACATCAGTGCTCCTGGTAAGTATTCCAAAATAACTGTCTGCCTTATTCTCACTTCATTATAGTGTACATGCCTCGAGAGGTGTTAGGAATAAACGCAGAACATTTCCCCTATAACCTTATGTGTCCGTTAGGATGAATGAACACTTGGTTGTCTCTGTTGATCTAATGAGAGCTAAATGAGGTAGCCTGAATCTGCGCCTCAGGCAGCTTCTGTTTCCTGGAATTCCAATGAGCGAGGATATATAGGGTTGTTGAGAGTGTGCTGTATATGGTTCTATACATTTTTTTAAGGGTTCTATACAGCACCAATAAAGGAGCTTGCAGAAGTGTGCTACATGGTCTGCACGCCAGAGTCTTTGTGTTCTCCTGCAAGCTCACTGAAGTGGTGTAAAAGCATTCTAGCTTGTCCATGCATTAAAGAATCGATTCAGCTTGTCACAGGAAAGAAACCTGTTTAATTGGTAATTGGCTGCAGCTAAATGAAGTTGGCAGCAAAATCATGACCAAACCACAGAAGTCATCTTGCAGTTATGGAAAACGTTTCATTTATAGAAGTGTCTTCTCAAATGTAAGGTCAGAGATTGATTTTTCTTGATGGTTCTTGTTAAATGTCAGTGATAACAACAGTACAGCACCCCACTGAGCCTGCACTGGAGACAGTGGAGGCAGATAGTGTCATCCGGCCTCAAATGGCATCGTGTTATTATGCTCTTCTGATTGGAATGAATGTCATTGTTGAGAATACAAAAAGCACTCGCCTTTCATAGGACACCCCTTCAGTGCAGGCATTATTGAGAGACTAAATAGATTTTCTTACTTTAATCACCAAACACTTAACCCACACAAGCGGAAAAGGCTGCTGGGTCATAAGTTTTATGTGTGAATCGTAATAATTCATGGTGGTTTTTTTTTTTTTTTTTTTGAGGTCTATCCTTCGGTAGACAACGTTAGAACCAGCTTGGAAGGTTACCCAGGTACCATTTCACTTATTGTCTTTAAATAAAATGAGCTTTTTCTTGTTTGTCTTCATTTGTTTGTAAATGTTATTTTGTCTTTTAGTCATCCTAAAGCAGTAATTGGTGCCTTTAGTTTCTCCATTACTCCAGTTCTTTTCAATGATTTGCTGCAAATTCAAACCTTTTATTATTGACATATAAAGTTCTGTACCTCATATGCTCTATAAAAGAAGCCCCTGTTGCCGATTTCAATTACCTAAGACAAAATTAAAAAAGAAATGGGCTTTATCATTTATTTAATGACCTTTTTTTTTATGGTGTTGCTGCAGCTGGAGGCTCCTTACCTTACAGTATACAGACAGCACAGAAGCAGCTCTGGCTCCATTCGTACTTCCAGTGAGTTCTTCACGTTTGACACTTCTCTTTACTTCTTTCCACATGACATAATCTTCAATGATATTAGATGTCCGTGTTACTCTCTGTTCTTGTCTGAGGATTTGCGTTATGGATATTTCTCTGTGGAGTTCTTAGAAGTGCTTCTAACTCAAACCTCTCCACAGTGCTAAGAGCCTCTCTGAAGAGCTGTCCAATTCCATAAATGTCATCTTGAGGAAATTCATAGAGGGTCTATTTTTCCTCTGTCCCACTAACTAGTAATTGACCAGTGAGTGGCTGTGGTATATTCATAACCGGCCTCTTCCAATCCAAACCGGAAATGCATTGACAGTGACTTGGCTCCATTTTAATATCTTTCCTGATCTCTGTGCTTTTACTGCCATCTTGTAGAGAGTAGAGACCAACTGATATGTCAGCCAAACAATAATATCAGCCAACCTTGACCATGGGTGTTTTATCGCTGTAAGTAGAAATATCACAGATAAGTGTGCGCGCTTGTATGTATGTATGTATGTATGTGTGGGTGGGTGTGTATGTATGCATCGCTGTTGTCAGATCAAAACCAGATTGAAAACTTTACAAGAGAAGGAAAAAAAAAACTTTTATTGACTTACTTTTATTGTAAGTCAATGGAACCAGAATTTTTTCTAAGTCAATTTGGGCCGTTTCTTTTGATCCATTCATCATTCACCAGCTTCACTCATAAAGAAAAGGACAACAATCATTTTCATATTAATGTCAAAAACTGAAAAGCAGCAAAAAAATGGAGATATGATTTTTTTTTTTTGTTTGTTTCTGATAACAGCTATATGATATGATCATGTTTACAGACAGTGATAAAACCAAGAAGAGTCATTTGCTGTTTAATTGTACCACAGCAATGCTGGCTGAGCAAATGAATTCAAATCGAAGCTTAAGTGTGAGATTTACATTTTTGGTTGAATAAAACTGAAAAATATGAGGTAATTAACAGAAACCAAACTATAAAGAAAATCATTTTTTGGTAGCTCCACCCACAGGACTACAATATTAATAGAATTTATGAATTTGTTTTCTGGTCACAGTCATATCTGTCAGTAAGGCCCTGTCCACACATATCTGTTTACTTTTAAAACATAGTTTTTGGTCTTATGTTTTGGCCTTCTGGGAATTTTATGTAACTGAAAACACTCTTGCTGGTGGAGAGCTTGCACATTTCATTTACTGAGCATACAGAACTCTGCCTTAAACCAGACTCACAACTGAGCTATTTCCATGCACTCAGCAGTTTGAGTGTTGATATGTCTACAACTGAATTTAGCTGCACATTTTTATTATACCGTTGTGCGTGGATGATAAAATGCACTGCACTCAGTTCTCATAGACTTAGATTTTCAAATCTGTAAAATATCTCAGTGACTCAAAAGATATGTAACTTGATCATTAGTTGAGATTTGAAGAAGAAAATCCTACATCCATAATTCAGATGGAGTGAAAAGCTGAAAACAGTTTCTGTACAATTAACAGAGCTTTTTACTTTGGTATGGACTATGGCTGAAAGATTAATTGGTTTTATACTGAAATCACAATTACAAAGAGTAAAATTTTCAAATCACAAGAGCTGCAATTTTTATTGTAGCATATAACATCAACACCGTAGTCTTGTTTTTACATGTTTTACGTGGAGAAGTTTAACCTTTGGATAAGGTTTTGGATAAGTCTCTTCTAATTATTGTACAGAAATATCACCCCAAATGAGGTCTCAGCAGCGTGAAATTATGACGAATGTTGAGTTGGATTGACTTCCGATGGAATTCCGATCTGGCTGTTCAGACGGAGTCACTTTGCCGCATATTGGATACGTGTTGTATTTCAGTACCCCATATTAAAGCGTCTCAAATCGTAATTGAAAATGTCATTTTCAGTGTTTATCTGTTCACACAGACACACATCTGTGTCGAAGATAAAGATCAGATTTGGGCCACTTTTACCTGCTCTGTTAACGTAGCCTAACGCTCACTGAAAACTGCCTTCTTGTTTCAGGGGGCTTAGTTTTTTTACTTTTTAATTTTTTTGCAATGTGTTTGATTGATAATGACCAACATATTATGACAAACAGTTTGGTCTAAGTTATTGTTTCTTGTTTCTTCCATTTTGTGTATTTTACCTTTGCTGTCCATTTGATTACATTTCCAATACAGTTCGATATGGCCTCATCTCAAATATCTTTAAGAATATTTTTTCAAACTACATGCTATATACTTGTGCAGGAAAAATCTGCGATCTTTCTCAGTCTCTGTAACTTTCTAACAAACACCATTTGTTTTTCTCTCTCTCTCTCGCTTTCTCTTTATCACTCCTTTTCTGACTGTCCAATCTATTGATGTTCCTGTTGACCTTTCTCTCTCTCTGTGTGTGTGTGTGTCTCTGTCTCCCTCTCTCTCTCTGTGTCTCTGTCTCCCTCTCTCTCTCTGTGTCTCTGTCTCCCTCTCTCTCTCTGTCTCCTCTCTCTCTCTCTCTCTCTCTCTCTCTCTCTCTCTCTCTCTCTCTCTCTCTCTCTCTCTCTCTCTCTCTGTCTGTGTGTGTGTGTGTATCTCTGTCTCCCTCTCTCTCTCTGTGTCTCTGTCTCTCTGTCTCCCCTCTCTCTCTCTCTCTCTCTCTCTCTCTCTCTCTCTCTCTCTCTCTCTCTCTCCCCCTCTCGCTCCCTCTTTACCTCCCTACCTCTCTCTGACTGCAATCTATTATTGTTTCTGCTGACCCCTCTGAGAAAAGTCGCTGGAAGGCTGAGGTGACCGGCAGAAGCAGTGCAATGCCCCACATCAAGACCTACATGAGGGCCTCTCCGGACTTCTCTCAGCTGGCCTGGTTTCTCGTTACAAGGTTAGAGACAGCTGGAGCGTGACTCCTGCACAGTCAATCTCTCATGCTGAACTGAAGGTGTGAAGTCAGACCTGTCATTTTAGAATTTGCTGTCTGTAATCATTTTCTCGCTGAGACTGAAAAATGTGTATGAGATGCTTCATGAAACAGCACTTGCTGTAATGCCGCACACTCTAAAAAGAAAGCAGGTCTGTTGGTTGTTGTCCTGCCCGAGCCAATGTTCTGACACTGCTTGTAGCCTCACCATCCCTAGAGAAATACTCAGACACCCACTCTCTCGCCCTTGACAGACTGCTTATTTTCTCTAAAATATCTAAGCTGTGCTGGGTATTGGTATTGTTCCATCATGAGGGTTCCTTTAGGACTCACGCTGACCTCTGCACACATTTACCAAACATAATTCAGATTTGTGTTTATTGAAGTTTTCAGCCATCCCGATTTCACTGGCCATTTCCTAACAGCTAAACAGCTAAACTTCCTGTTTGTTTTTACAGTGCTTTTTTCAGAGTCTTTGTGTTTATGGTTTTTCAGGTTAGATTGAGTGAATGTCAGTTCAGCCCTCTGGACTCTGAACCAGGAATGGGTTTTGTGCTAACCTGCTTTGTAGGTCACAGTCCTTCAGTATGATTGCGGCTGTAAAGACTTGTTCACTCCATTTAAGTACCACAACGAGTGCCCGGTGGACTGTAAAACACAATGAAGCATTAAAACGGAGCACTCCTCTCTTTGATTATCTTTCAGATTGTGCCTCAGAGTCTGCTATTGAAAGCTGTTTGAAATGGGTACAAGTTGCCACCTCTTAGAGTCTGACTTCTGTATGTACTTTAGGGCTGGGCAATATTTCTATACTATGATATTGACAGCATGATTTGGCTGCAGCATACAAAGTAAAGAATATCAGCCTCTTAGAGGTTCTCTCTGTGTTCTGAGCAGTTTGGAGATATTGAGCTTCAAAGAGTTTGCATTCCAAATATCAAAAACGACATGGAACGCGTATCTTGCATACATGAAAATGATAGAAAACCTAAATGTATTCTAAATGTGTAATATCAAAATCCTGTGAAATTTGTAAGTTAGTTTTTTGGAACAGCTCAAATGCAGATAGAACCTTCTAATCTTAAGGTTCTATCTGGCAAAACATCACAGGAACACAGTTTACTTGTAATTCATTTCAAAATATAAAGTTGGTGTTGTAGCAGTGTCTACCTGTATCACACAGGTAAAATTAATGCTTTAATTACATTTTAATGACAAATATTTCTTGTTTTTAGCACAAATCATATTTTTGTTGTTCAAAAAATCATTGCAGGTTAAGTGCAAAGTTCAGTGCTAAATATTTTGTCCAGTGCAGAAGTCACTTTTAGATAAAAGCTGTTAAGTTTCCATTAAGGATAAGTTTCCTTTAGTTATACAGCAACCGCCTACTGTAATATTTGCAACATATTTGATAGATTATTAACATTATATCATGACAAATGCTTTAATTAATACATTTTAATACTATTTTGTATATTGAACTATGCTGGCCATTTGGTTACATTTGTGATACAGTTCCATTTGGAGTAATTTTAGGAGAAGAAAACAGGTGTTTTGACATTCTGTTAACGTAGAATAGATGTACGTAATTGAAATATCAACTATCATGATATTGTGACATAATGGAAAATATTGCGCTGTTGAATTTTATCAATACCCAACTCTGATGTGTGTGTAATAGTTGTGGTTGACACGTCTGAAACGTCTCCCAGATCAGTGCATTTTGTAGTTCTGTTAGAGAGTGCCGCTGTGCGCTTTCCATCCCTAGCCAGTATGAATGGTCAGCGCCCTGCACCTCTGTCTGAAGAGTGGCAGTTTTAATCATGATAAATTTGCACTGAGAAGTGGAGAGCATTTTGAGCTGCGTCTGCAGGTCCGTTGCGCCAGGCCCAGCTGAGTTATTCATTCTCTTTCATGAAGATTAAAGCCTGCAGGAGATGTGAGGTGCCTTTGCCAGAATCTGCCATGTTTTTGCCTTTTCTAATCTCAGCTCGGGTCTCCAGCAGAGAAACCCTGATCATGGGAGACTAAACATCGTTTTTGCTCTGTCATGATTGAAATTCCAAAGCATTTGTAGTGTTATTGTAATGTTATCATATTAAAGAAGGAACAGGTGAGTTGAATCTAGAGTTTAATTTGACTGCAGTTTGTTTTGATGTGAATATGCAGCCATATCATGCATGTTTAATGCAGTCTTATGTAAACGTTTGGACACCCCTGGTTAAATGACATATTTTGTTGATTTTCTAAGTAAAAATAAGTTAACACATCATCTACAACTTCAACATGGCATTTTTTCTCCAAATTTTAGTACACATCTTCAAATTGGGCGGAGGAAAAAAACTAAATATAAAATGTGTGAAAACTTTTGCAGAAACTTTGTTGTATTTATTCTTTTTTCAGCACATTAAATTCAGCAAATTGACAGTAATTAAGTGTAAATAAGTGTGCTTTTTGTAGAGAATGTGTTCATTTATTTTTAGTTTTAAAAAAACATGTAATTTGACCAAGTTTTGCATACGATTGTAGATTGAATAACTTTTAAGATGTACTTATTAATTTAAACATGCGCTAATTAAACAATTATAATTTGCATGATTATTGTTAGATAATAATTCTAGTTTATTACCATTACCACTTTTTATGTCTTCACATCCTAGAAGTAGCATTTGACAACAGAATTTAACAGTTTTTTTTGTCTATCTTTGAAAGTGGTCCTTTTTAAGAAAGTCATAATCTGACTGAAGTAGCTAAAAAATGAAACAAAATGCTCAAATTAAGCATTAATGTCCTCACCAAAAAAAAAATAATTTTTATATTTTTTATTTGTTTGGGGCAATAGTAAAAACAATTGGTGTTTTGGGTTTTTTTTTTTTCTTCCTTATTTATTTATTTATTTATTTATTTGTTCGTTTATTTTTGACCCCACTATTTTTTTTAATACACACGTCTATCAAATGGTCGAGATACCACTTTGTGGCATATATACAGACTCGAAACATGCTCTACCAAATGGTTGAGCAGAACATTAAAGATTAAAGATATTAAACTAAACCCCTGCATGTGTGATCCACAGTGCCAATTTGTCCAAGGCTGCCTGGGGTGCACTGGAGAAAAATAACACTCAGATGATGATTCGTTCCTACGAGCTGGGAGTTCTCTACCTGCCTTCAGCCTTTGTAAGTATCCTCACATAAAAAAAAGGTTCTGACAGATATGAATATCATTATTTAAAACATGACATAAAGCTGTCTCAGAGTGCCTCGGTTTTTCTGTCCCAAAGAAAATGACAAAATCAGTCACCGAGATGAGCTCCCTCTGACGACAGACCACCTTTTCGGGGAGCCCAATGGGAGCTAAGAGATATTCCTTCACTGTTTCTGAGTATAGTAACGGCCCTCGACTAGGTAGTAGTGCCCACTTCAAATCACTCTTAGAATGTAAATGAGGTGTAGCGTATATTGTGCTGTACAGCGCATTCCTGTTTGTTTTTCTTCAGTATGAGGAGAGAAAGCTTTTGTTCGGTCCTCACATACTCACAGGGTAATTTGTCCTTGTTGAATTACTTCAAAAGTTGCTAAGCAACAGTCTGGTTCAGTTCACTAGCTGTGGTAAAAAGGGAGACCCATGAGTTTGAAAGGATTGGGATAGGGTGTGCTGCTTTATTGAAAAAGGATCTGCTGCTTTTCAATAATCATAATGTTGTGCTTTTCATAATAACGTTGTGGATTCCTTCCTGATGCATTTACTCAACTGCTGTAAACACCCCAGCAATCAGGATTTGAGTCATCTGCATTATTTGCAGTAAATTGGTTGAACAGTTTTCACATTTGGATAATTAGAGTTGGATGAATGATACGAAGTTATTACTATCCTTTGTTTAGTCTTTTCATATCCAAATCCAAGTGGCATTTTATGCATGAAATATGCAAAAATTAACATTAGAAAATGAAATCTGCTTTCTTTGGGTTACAATACCAGTCTATTTCTTTCTCTCTTAACATTTGCTGCAGTCGTGCCTTAATTAATCTTACCTTCTGAAGAAATTATAGGCCACACAGGTTGAACTAACAATGTCTCTACTGTTCTCTTAATTAAGGCCTCATATTTGGTCGAGTTCTGAAGTGCCATTTGCTTTGCAATCCATAGCTCTGGCCTTATTGGGGTAAGATCACGTCTGTGTAATTATATAGCATTGCCATATACCAGCTGGAGCCCATGCAGTCGGTGCTGTTAGACTGTAAATTTGTAACTGAATCATGAAAAGATTATCTTGATGATCAATTAATCAGAGAAAAGATTAAAAACAATGAACAGTAAAATAACTAACAAACATTCACTGCATTGAACAGTAATAAACCATGCATAGTCTTCCAGAAGATCTTAGATACTAAAGCTATGAACTAGGAAACCCGTACAGTGATTGCATTTAAAAATAAAGGTTATAAAACACTATTTGGCAAAAAGGGTATATAAATAGGTATATAAACCTCCATGAGGTTCTTTTTCTTACTGTAAGAGAGACCAGTAGAGCTAAAATATGCATTGTCATGAAACTTGCCAACTAATCAAATTTTAATCAGTATTTTTTTTAATCAAGTAATTGCACAAGCCCCATTTTTAACACAAAGCTGTTAAATCCACAACTTTCACTCATGAGTCGTGATTCAAGAGTGAAGCAAGGGATTCTTTCATCAGCAAGCGTGTACCATGCTGAGAGAGAAAACCAGGAGACTGGCAGCAGTGTCAGACGGAAGCAGCTTGAGCTCAAACACGATAAATCACTCAATTAGGAACTTACCCCAATGCCCTGGCTTACATAAACAAGCATGGTTTGTGCTTGACCACCCATTGTAACCTTCTCCTGCTGTAGTGTCGGCACTCTCCGACGATTTATCTGCATTAACTTGCATGACTTTGAGAGACAGAATGATGCTGCAAACTTTTTTTTGAAGGTGAAAAGTATATAATAAGTGAACAATACCCAGGAAGGCTGGAATACTTTATACAAGAGTTCAGAGGGGAGTGATGGTAGAGACGAGCGAGAACATCTCAGATGTTTCAGTTCTTTTGGAACCTTTGTGTCTATGGCTGTAGTTTTGAAATGCAAAATTCTCTTACTTGCACCTTTGCTGCTACTGCATACAATGATGCTGATTAATGGGTCTTGTGTATAAACTTAGCACAGTCCTGAAGGAAATTAAGGATTTAAAAACCTCACATTTTTATCAGTAGCAAATGAGAGAAAGTTAGAGAAGGAGAAGGAGAGACATTCGTTGTTCAACTTGTGGCATTACAGCCCTACTATAGTTTTTTTTTTTTTTTTTTTTTTTTTTTTTAGAATTTGGGGTGTGAAAAGAAATAAGCTAAGCTTATGAGAGAAGGTGTTTATGTCCGTACTCATCAAACTTATGAAGATCTTTTTATGCAAAGAAAGTATACGTATTTCATGCCAAGACGTGAGATTTTGTTTTGCTTTGAATTGAGCGGTCAGTTTACAGCAAATATATAAGCAATCCAGAGGTCATTAGTCCATGTGACATCACATCAAATTCCACATTTCAGAACTATGAATCTGACCAGAGCAGTACGGGATGGGAATCGATATCACGTTGAGTTGCATCAGGGGATCCTTCCTTCTTACTGGCAAAATTCACGCCAGAGTTTGCAAATGGAGTGTAGTAGCAAACATGTCCGGTAGCACTTCATCTGGAGTGTTTTTTCTAGATGATTAATACATTCATAAGAGTGTCAGTAACACAACAACAACATATCACTGAAGTAGTAGTAGTGGAACATCTGAATGCAGTAAATAAAGTAAATATCTTGTATTAATTAGATGTTTTGGTAATGTTACTTCCATTACGCAAAACCCAACCTTATTAGAACCTTTCCCAAAATCTAACCCTAACCCTGGCCCTAATCCTGACCCTAACCTTAACTTCAACCCAGAGCTTAACCCTCACCCTGGCCCTAATTCTAACCCTAACCTTAACCTCAGCCCTGGCCCTGATCCTAACCCTTATATGTTTTTGACATGTTACTTAGAGCCTGTTGATTGTTTGTATCATCCGAAAGGACCACTCAAAATAAAGCGTCACCATATTTCCCCTCTTCACTCAAAGACTTTGAATCACTCCGCTCCAACTCTACTCCGGGTTTTCTATTTCCCACTCCTCGATCGCCCCCCCGTTCCCACATCAGAGAAAGCCTTTGGTATTCATTGGATAATGTGTCAAAAAGACACTGCACACTTCATTTCATCAGTTTTTTAATTTATGGCCATTATTAAACGACTTGTGCTACAGTTTTTTTCGTTAGGTAAAGATTTGAAATGATCGCCTAATCACTAAAAAACTGCACAGGATGAACAAATGCATCTGCTTTGTTATAACATTTCACATAGCAAAATTGATGACACAAGACTAATTGTGTATAATATCTGTAGAACTTTGTTGTGATTGGTGAAGATACTTTTACTTTTTATAAATTGTGAACGTCAGATGGTGTAACCGAGGACATGTGACAATGAAGGATATAATCTGCTGTCGGGATATTGAACTGTTGGCGGTAAGTCTCTGTCCCTATTACATCCCCAGGGAGTTGTCCCACACCATTATTGTTTGTGTGTATATTCCTCCTCGCACGGATGCTGAGACGGCATGGGATGTCATACATGTAACCATCGCGAGACTTCAGACCCAGCACCCCGAGGCTTTCATTGCTGTCTCAGGTGATCTGGTGATTTAACCACATTACACTGGACTCAATGCTCAACGCTTTTTACCGGTATGTAGACTGCCCCACTACTAAGAACAGGACATTTGATCTCCTTTACGCCAATGTGAAGGATGCATACACCGCCACACCCCTGCCCCCTCTGGAGAAATCTGACCACAACCTGGTCTCAAACCCCATGTTCAAAGATGACCTATAACCACACCCTCCTTCAGGAAATGGTGTCCTGAAGCCAAAGTGACTCTCTGGGATTGTTTTGATTCCACGGAATGGAGTGTGCTGCAGGAGCCATATGGGGAAGACATTGAGGGGATTAAACACTGCATGACAGACTACATGAGCTTTTGCATGGACAACTGTGCTGCTTTGCTAATAACAAGCCCTGGATAACCAGCAATGTCAAAGTCCTGCTGAACAAGAAGAAGAGAGCCTTTAAAGGCAATAACCAGGAAGAGCTTAGGAACGTACAGAGGGAGCTCAAAGTCCATTTACAAGAGGCCAAGGAGTCCTACAGGATGAAGGTTGAGCAGAGTTTAAGGGAGAATAACATGAGGGAGGTGTGGAATGGTATAAAAACCATTACAGGCTGTAAGCAGAGGATGGGCAGTGTGTTAGACGGTGACACAGAGAGAGCCAATGAGTTCAATGTCTTCTATAATCGGTTTGACTGTCCCGTTCAGATCTCCACAGCACCTGTATGTACAGTGTTCACCTCCACACCCTCCCTCTTATCAGCTCCTGGCACTTCAGTCTCTGCCTGCCTGGACATCAACATCTCATCTTCTTCTGTTGATATTCATGCACCCCTCCCACAGGCTGACAGCACAGACATCACAGCCCCCTTTCAGCACTCTTCACACATGAACACATCAGATCTGATCTGCAGCCCCCCTTCTCCCCCTCTGCACATCTTCACTGCAGATCAGGTTAGAGGTGAGCTGAGGAAACTCCACACAAGGAAGGCAGCTGGTCCGGACAAAGTATGTCCTAGACTACTTAAGTCTTGTGCTGCTGAGCTGGGGGCACCCGTACAACACATCTTCAACCTGAGTTTACACTTGGGTAGGGTTTCCACACTGTGGAAGACATCATGCCTCATTCTGGTACCCAAGAGGGGGCGACCCAGTGAACTCAATGACTTCAAGCTGGTCGCTCTAACATCACATTTAATGAAGATGCTGGGGCACCTTCTTCTACACCTTTTCAGACCCCAGGCTCGACATACAACAGATCCCCTGCAGTTTGCCTACAGGGAGAAAGTGGAAGCGGAGAATGCCATGCTATACTTTCTCCATCGGGCCCACTCTTATCTGGACAGGGGTGGTTGAGCTGTAAGAGTAATTTTTTCAGTGCCTTTAATACCATTCAGTCCCTCCAACTGAGAGATAAGCTGGTAAGGATGCAAGTGGATCCACACCTGGTCTCCTGGATTACTGACTACCTCACTGGCAGACCTCAGTATGTCAGGCTGAAGGACTGTGCAAGGCAGCACAGGAGCACCATAAGGACTGTACTTTTCCCCTTTATCTTCACATTGTACACCTCAGACTTTCACAACTCCCGAGACGTGCCACATGCATAAATTTTCGGATGACTCTGCCATTGTGGCTTGTGTAAGGGGAGGGCAGGAGGAGGAGTACAAGACCCTGGTGAAGGACTTTGTGGAATGGTGCCGTGGGTGCAACCTGCTTCTGAATACTGCCAAGACCAAAGAGATGGTGGTGGACTTTCGCAGGGATAGGCCAATCTTACAGCTAATCTCTATTGTGGGGATTGAAGTGGAGAGGGTAATGACCTACAGGTATCTCGGTCTGCAACTGGATGATAGGTTGAACTGGTCAGCCAACGCAGACATCCTGTACAGGAAGGGGCAAAGCCAGCTCTACTTCCTGAGGAGGCTGAGGTCCTTGAACATCTGTAGGAAGCTCCTGCAGATGTTCTATCAGACCATGGTTGCCAGCTGTCTTTTTTTTTATGCTGTGGTGTGCTGGGACTGAAGCATGAAAAAGAGAGATGAGATGCGACTGGACAAGCTGATCAGGCGAGCCGGGTCAGTGGTCAGTGTGGAGCTGGACAAACCTCTCTCCATTATGGAGGATGATGGCCACCCACTGCACACCATCATCATGGACAGGAGGGGCATGTTTAGTGTCAGGTTGCTGTCACAGAGCTGCTCAACCGACAGAATAAGGAAATCCTTTGTCCCCAGAGCTATCAGGCTCTTCAGCCCTTCCCAGGGGGGCCAGAAGATAAGAGGGAAGAGGAGAGATGAGGACTGAATGTGAATTTTATGTTAAATCACAAATCGTAGGTCTTATATCTCATGCTTAATCTTATGTTTCTTTTTATCCATGTGCTCATATGGACACCTTGCTGCACATATTGGACTTTCTGCACACCTTATTGCGTATCTCGCACATCTGGACACTTTTATTTTGGTGCCAATATCTGCACATATTAATTCAGTATTGTCGTTATATGGCATTACCTGTGCCTCCTTGTACATTCATTATTGATGATTGTTCTATTTTTCTATATATATATTTGTATATATGCCTGTAGATTTGTATATATGTCTGTAGCCTTTTTAAAATGTATTTATTTATTTATTTATTCATTCATTCTTCCTGTTTTATTGTTTACACCCTTATTACTATTACTGCCCTGCGTTGTGTGACTGCTGCTTGCTCCTAAATTTCCTTCAGGATCAATAAAGTGTCCGTCCATCCTTTGTCCGTCCTTTGTCCGCCCGCCCATCCATCCGTCCATAAGAATATAGAGAAGCGATGGTAGAAACAACTGAGAACAATCTCAATCGTTTATTTTGGAATAGTGTCTGAACCAGAAGTTTTAAAATGCACGTTCCCTGTGTCATCGTGTGCACTGCATGTGTGGGCTGTCAGTGTGGGTATAAAGTACTGGCTTGTGGGTTGGAGTGGTATTATAATGGTTTCAGAATGAGAGACAACACCACCAACATTCTGAAAAGCCATACACTGGGAGAGTTTAAAGATTGCTGTTTTTATTGTGATTTTTCAGATCTGGAGTGCATAAATATATCGTAACCTACTTCAGAGGAATGCTGAACAATATTATTTGGATAAAATAAGCCTTATTCATGATGTGGGCCCATACAAATTATAAGGCAAAGAGTGGAGCAGTGATGTGAATAAGCTGGTGTGTAGCTTAAGTATTTGTTCTGTTAACCTTTAACTCAGTTGCTGCGGTATTTCACTTGGCAGCTGGCATATTTCATACAGGAACAGGCATATTCCACAGAATGTAGCCTTTTAGCAAACACTGCTAGCCTACATAGTCAGCTAAATAATGACAGTATTACAGTACTGTAGTATAGCCTCTAAAGTCTTGAAGATAAACAAAAAAGCTAACAGCTAAGCCAACGTTATTAATCTTGTCGCATAATAACTTAAATTCATACCTTTTAGTCAGAAAACAGCAAGTTTGTGAAAAGTTAGTTAGCTGATACCTGACCTTATTTCCTGCTCTCAGTGCATTGCTTCCCATATGCTGTTTGACTAGGGCGTTGTCCAGATGATTGAAGGATCCTTCCTTTCCTATCTGCTTTGTTTTAATTTGCTCTGATCTTTGATCTGGTAACCATGTAAATGCATATATTAGTCATGTGAGATCACAAGACAGATCGGTCAAAATCAAGGAAAGCATGTAGGAAACGGAGAGTCAGTCAGTTGTTCAGAATCAACTAATCCTGCCACAGTGGTGGATCACCCATGAGACACTGCAAAATGAGGGAGCACAAGTTTCCACTACTTGTTAGCTTTATTAGCCTGTTCAAATACACCTCATTACACTCACCTGTTAATTGCCAGGTTTGATGTGTGTGTTTGAGTAGGGAAAGCTATCCAACTGTGCTGGACACAGACCATCCAGGACTGCAGTTGTGCACCCCTGTTTTATTTCTTAATACTGTGGACATTTCCAGTCTTTTTGTGTCCATTGAGCTGGGTGAGACACCCTCTTACAGAAGTGCGAAAGGAAGATAATTGGGCAAGCCTTCACTGTAATTAAATATCATCCATAAGCAGAGCTGGGTTCAGATGACTGTTTACAGAGAGCAGCTGTTGACTCACCTAATGGGTTTGTTCCCAGTGCCTTTAGAGCCGAAGCTGGCATTCTCAGTGGAGCAGCCTGTGAATTTACCCCCTCCCTTGTTACCCTGGAGCTGCGAGCACAGCTGTAGCCCTCTGTGGGTGATGTATTCTTCCTGCCCTTTGAATTCAGCCACCTCCACATTCCTGGCCTCAGCACAGACGATACTTTAACCTCATATAGAGCAGAAAGAAAGATTAGTCCTCTGCTCTTACTCCCCTCCTGGTCAACAGGGATTCAGAGTGCACTGTGTTTACATGCTGATATAGATCTTATTATTGAGTCCAATAATCTTTCTGCCATTCCTCATCCATCTTGAGGTCTGTGTATATTATAAACATGCCGTGGATCCGTTGTTCTAGCCAATAAAGGAATGAAATGTTTTTCCGTTTCATTTGTAGCTTAGTGTTAATTACTTCAGATAATAATTTCCTTGTTATTAGAAAAGGACAGAAAACCCATTAACAAAGTACTTATAAAAGCCAGTTAAAAGGTCTTGCAGCATGTGTCTACTGGCCTTAATCCTACATGCTCCAAAGGCTATAATCAATGTTTTGGAGAAGAGATCTATAGAGGACTTATTAAATTTTAAATAGCTCACTAAGTAATATTAAATCATATGTACATGAAATTGCTTTTACTGTTAAATTGATGGAGTAATATAGGCATTAATAAGCAATTAGGTGTTTTCTGTACAGCTTAATTAAGATTATCAAAATAATGTGAACAATTTTGTCTTGGTAAGTTTCTCTAGAACAGCATATTCTACATCTATCCACTTTAACTCACTTTTTACATATTAACATTTAAACAATTAATTAAAATGTAATGCATCATGCTTTTCCATTAGTTCCATTTCCACTAGTTGAACCATTTTTTAATATGGAGCACTCTTTATTTACTCATGCACATTTAGCATTTTGAAGTGTCTCCAGTAGGTGGTGCTATCAGCACACAGTTGCTTTTGTGTGCATCACTTAAAGAGAGGAAACCGCCACGAACCCACACCAGCAGGAACACATATCAGTGCACGTTTGGAGTAACATCTTTCAAAACAAGTGAGAGAGTTTCCCAAAAAAGTAATGAATTTTTCTAAGTAAAATGATTGAGTATTAAAAAGAATATAAGCTGAAAGTAGATTCAGATTGCAACATATTGTGTGTGTATGTGTGTGTGTGTGTGTGTGTGTGTGTGTGTGTGTGTGTGTGTGTTGGTATGACGATGGAAAGGAGTGGGGTGTTGGATTGATATAATCGACACAATTGACTTTTTTGTTTAAACAAGAAAATATGCTAATAAATTTTAGATATTTTTCCCAGACCTGCTACAGATGTTGCAGATATTAGGTTGGAAAACGCCAGAGTATTTCTTTAACTATATTATTACACTTTAATTATAGAAAGTGTATGAAGCTGTCACTGGGGCAGTTCCCCATTTGTCACTGGGGTGGTACCCTCAAGGGTACATCTCGGAACATAACTGAACCATAATCCACTGAAATTATAGTTTCTAAGTTTTTCTGAATCCACACACCCCGTCTCGTCTCCAGGCTTTTTATTTTATTGTTTTATTTTAAGACATCAGGTTGTGAAAAGGTACAAAACGCACTTTTCCACTGCAAAAAACATATTTAAGGTACAAGATCGGGCCTTAAAACTACTGTCGTACCTTTTGAGGGAACATGAACAAAAACACAGTACTTCTATTTCTAACTGTGTGTGTGTGTGTATGTGTCTTGGATTTGGATTTATTATAATGTTGCACTTTCCCCTCCCTCTCTCTTGTATTCTCCCTGCCTCCCTGTAGGATATGAGCTCGTTTCTAGTGGAGAAGAACATCTTCCCTGTCTCTAGCTCCTCCACAGGTTTTCCTGTGCCTTTTGATTTACCGCCACAGCACTACGCCAGTAAAGGTGAGAATGGATTCTCTGTATGTGCAGATTCTTCTCTAGTCTGAGCGGCTACTGGTTGCAACTCTAACAACTGCAATTTCTTTCTGGGATCAATAAAGGATTGTGATTCTGATTCTGATACTCACAAAGGTAGCACTCTGACAGGGACGTTAGGCAGTGTTATAGTCATACTAAATAACTATCAATAACAATTATTATGGCATTTCATTTGGCTGTTCGGTAGCTTCATTTACAGTGTTATATTAGAATTTGCAATTTTTTTTTTTTGGGTCAAAAGTGTGAAATTCACAATTGGGACTGTACACTCAGGAAACAAATGTTAATTACACAAGACTGGGGGGAAAGAACATGAAATGAAGTGCCAGAGACCCTGCTATCCTTTCAGGTCCAGAAACTGACCGTTCAGATCCTGGCCTTTCATTCTGCATAAAGAGTGAGTCATTGAGCTCTCATTTCTCCCACACTTCAAATACCTCATTCTGTAATTTGTTCTGTTCAGTTCATGATGAGGGCGTGGGGGACTCTAATTTATGTCTCTATGAGACAAGTCCCTGCGTAAAGACAAGCTAGAGTGTGTTTTAATTGGCTACAGCTGTGAAGTACAGCTTCTGCTCAACACGTACTGACCGTGAGCAGAATCATTTCCTCTTCCGCTGTGATGTGGCTAAGGCCTACTAGGTAGTGATTAGGATGCAGTCTTCAGTTTCACCTGCACTCAGTTCTCCACTACATCAACTTCAGTGACACCCCAGAGAGAACTAAATTAGGAGTGTTATTTTTAGTAAACATGAACAATGAATATGTTGAAATATTTCACATTTTAAGAATAATTTACATATTGCTTTAATTTAAAAGCCATGAGACGTCTGAACTTTATGCTCCACTGAAGGGTAGTGTAGAGCCTGAGTCTTACATTTTGGTTGGAGTTTCTGTTTTGACTATATAAACCATAGAAAGACTCCTATCTAAGCCAGACATGAAGTTCCGCAGTACACTGCAGTTACACCACTTGGCAAATCACATAAGACCTGTAGAAAAGCCCAGACAACAAACTTCAAGGTTATGTTCATTTTACCTTCTGCTGGTGTAGATTTAATGGAATAAAACTGAGAAACATTATCAGAAGTTTGTTAGTCTGCATCCTTAAAAGGGAATCAAATTTCTGCTCAGTTCAATCATTAAAATGTAAACAAAGTCTGGGTGGTTCGATGTAATATGCTCCATTCTGTCCAGTCAGAATACTTCACAGTGGAGGTGTTGGGGGAAAAATGTCTGAAGACTTTAATGCTTGAATGGGCTCCATCACAGAAAGTCATTGTATGAAATTGTTATGAATGCACTGCCTAATGTCATACTCTGATCTAGAAATCCGATTAAGAAATCTGATGAAAAGAGCTGGGTTTTATCTCAGTAATCGGATTTCTCAGTGCATGTAAACTCTTATTCGGATTTCTTTCAGATTTCTCAGTCTGTGCATGTTTTGGAGTGACAACGAAACCAACTACATACTTGAAGAATTTAAGGATTTATTTTTTATTTTCTAGATGATGTATGTTCATATTTTCTGGTAAATTGGCACAATGTTTTTTTTGTTTGTTGTTTTTTTTAAAGCTGCAGCATGAAGTTCTGTTTACGTCACGTTTTTTTCTGTGAGTTTATTGGCTGGTTGCAAGGCAGAAAGCTGATTACTGCTAGACTCATGTAGATCTTGAGTCCTCCATTATCTAATTACTCAATTGCATATAAATGCATTGATTGGACTACTGACAAAATCAGATTTTCTGTCATTTTTGATTATCAGAGCAGTTATTAAGTGCATATAAACACACTCATTGTTTTAAAACGACAGTTTGAGAAAAGATTTTCGCCTTTTTTTTTTTCATTCATGGTGGAGAGGTGCATGCAGGGTGTCGTAAGGTAAAATAATATATTTACATTAATATTAACATTTTATCAGATTTGAATTGTAACAATTTGACAATTATCAAGTCAGAAAGCATAACTCTTTCAATTATTAAAACTGTCATGTGTAGATTCACTGATTATTTTTGATGGCAGATAACATGGTTGTTTTATGAAGTAAAGACGTCCAAGTTGGTTAGTTTACAATAAGCAACTTTGTCAGAACTCTCTGAAAGACTTTGTCAACAACTGAAACATGCAGACATTCTGAGAAAATGATTGGAATTCCCTTTTAAGATTCCTAGTAAGGATAGTAGCAGAAGTCTAAGCACATTTCTGTCTTCTTCTACAGTCTTTGTCAAATAGAATAGGGTTTTTTTTAGGCCTCTGTGATGGGAACTGTGTCTGCTGGTGTCAAATTGTCGTTCATGCTGTCATGCTGATGGCAAGCAATTAACTCATTATCACCGGCAGAATAATCACAACTTCCACTCAGTTAAATCAATATGCTGTTGCAGAACCACAAAGCATTTGCGGGCAAATAAAGGATAGTAATTTTGCCATCAACACAAATGGTTATTATCTTCACACATAATCTACTTACAAGTCGACAGTTTTTTTAAGTCGACAGCATTTTATTTTTCCAGTATTCCAAAATTGCTTTTGAAGCCCTTTATGAATGCAGGCAGAATGATTTGCTGTCACTCAGTTGGCCCTGGTGTTTTACTGTGCCTTTCTGATTAAGCTGAAATAACAGGGTCCAAAATGTACTCATTCACTGAAATAACCTAAGAGCTAAAGCCAGCTCTTGGCTCTGTGAAGGCGACAGACATTCATTGAGCTGAAAGGAAGAACGCTGGCTGAGTGATTCAGCGGCCTTTTTTTCCTTCACATGTCTGTTAGCGATCTCCCTTCATGTCGTCAGCAGTCAGATTGTCTTTCTATAATTGATGACATAATTGTTCTCATCACA